>NW_007249811.1:297186-310080 GCF_000164805.1 Carlito syrichta | reverse complement strand
AAAGCCAAAGAAACCATCAAGAAAGCAGGAAGACAACTTACAGACTGGGAAAAAGTATTTGCCAACACCAGATCTGACAAAGGCTTAACATCTTGGATCTACAAGGAACTCAAACATGCTGAAAAGAAAAAAACAAACAACCCCATTATGAAATGGGCAAAAGATATGAACAGACACTTCTCAAAGGAAGACATCTGAGCAGCCAACAGACACATGAAGAAATATTCAACTTCACTAATTATCAGGGAGATGCAAATTGAAACCACACTGAGATACCACCTAACTCCAGTCGGAATGGCAATTATCAATAAGTCAAAAATAACATTTGCTGGAGAGGGTGTGGCAAAAAGGGAACACTTCTACACTGTTGGTGGGAGTGCAAACTAGTACAACCTCTGTGGAAAACAGTATGGCGATTCCTAAAAGCTCTAAATATTGACCTCCCATATGACCCTGCAATCCCCCTATTGGAAATATACTCTGAAATCACTGAAATCACTCTATCAAAAAGATACCTGCGCACGTATGTTTATCGCAGCATTGTTCACAATAGCAAGAACCTGGAAGCAACCATGCTGTCCATCAAAAGAGGACTGGATTAAAAAAATGTGGTACCTATACATGATGGAATACTACGCAGCTACAAAAAAGAACAAAATCATGAATTTTGCAGCAACTTGGATGGAACTAGAGTCTATAATACTGAGTGATCTCTCACAGAAATAAAGATCTGAGTATCACATGTTCTCACTTATATAGTGGAACTTGAACATCCAATGTAATACTATAAGAAAATGACTGACAGTGGTGGGAAACTATGGGGGTGGAGGGGAAGGGAGATGGGATTAACGGTAGTAAATATCTGTCTGGGGATGGGGAGACTCCTCTTATCAACAAGAGTGCCTGAACGAAGTATATTTATATACCTAACCCTGAACTGTACCCCACAATACCATAATAAAAAATATTGATAAAAAAATAGTAAACATAGTTACCACTATTAAGCACTTGTGGTGGGTTAGCTGGTCAACTGGGTGAGTTAAATACATTATTTCTGTGCCACACCACAGACCCCTGAATTACACATTATCATCAATACCTGATATAGGAGAAAACAGACATCCACCTAGATGTCTTGTAAATATCTCAAACTTAACATGGCCAAAAATGGACTCTTCTCTTTATACCTGCTCATATCAAATCTTCTCCATCTTGCAAAACAGCATTTTCATCCATCCAGTCACTCTCTGCTTACTGTTTTGCTTTCCCATATCCAATTCATTAACTTGTGTGTCCAGTTGACTATAAAAAATGCCTCTCATTTGTTCACTTTTCTTCATTTTCACCACCCGATCCCAGTCAAGCTGTTGTCTCTTATGTACCAATACAAGAGCCTCCTTCTGGACTCTCTGACTTGCTTTCCATTGACCTACACTCCGTTTTCTACACAGCAGCCCCTTGGGCCTTTAACCCTTTATCTGTTTATTTTTTTTTAAAGTGCCACTTTGTATGGGCCCCATGATGACCCTTGTATACTTAATCCTGAATTGTACCTCACATCTTGAAAATGAAAAATAAAATAAGTAATGTTTTCTTAAAAAAAAAAGTGCAGTTCACTGCCTCATTCATTTTATTTTATATAAACACACTCTTTGAGTTGGAAGCTAAGCTGACTGGTTTTCAATGTGAAAATAAAATATAAAAACTCTTCTTGGAGTTAGTTATAAATAGAACTTATTTCTAATTCTGATGAGAATTACAAAAAAAAGAGAGATAGTTACAAAATATAGTAAATACAAACTATAGTAATTGTTATTTATTTACTTATTCATTCATTCAGTTTATTCATTTATTATTTCTCCTTAGGGTTAAACACTGCAGCCGCAAGCATTGTCAGCAGTATCCTCGGGTTAAATGGGGAAAGGGTTGCTCACATAAATCAGATCACAATACATGAGTGATTATTATCTGCTGTGGCCATGGTGGCAGAGACAACCTACTGCTTTGTTTTGATGGTATTGGCGTATAGCTACACTTGTCCTCTACCTTAAGCCAGATGTTTGAAAATTTAAGTTTGCTAAAATATAAACTGAGGATTGATTCATTTATGAAGAAATTGTCATAGGGGCCCATAAATAAATTGAAGAAGTGATTATCTTATTAGAGAGCTCTACACTTTATAGAAACATAGCATTTCTTTAAGTCACAGGTACTTAAAATATTAGCTAATTTACCATAATTTATTTACACAACACTTATTTATTTATTTATTTATTTATTTATTTATTTTTTTGAGTTGGAGTTTCACTCTGTTGCCCAGACTGGAGTGCAGTGGCCGCTCCCGGCCACCGCAGCCTCGACCTGCTGGGCTCCGGCAATCCTTCTGCCTCAGCCTTCCAAGTAGCCAGAATTACAGGCATGTGCTACCACGCCTGGCTGATTTTTTGATTTATTGTGGAGATGAGCTCTCGCTGCCTAGGCGGGTCTCGAACTCGCGGGCTCAGGCAATCCACTCACCTCAGCCTCCCAAAGGCGCGGGATTACAGGCTGAGCCACCGAGCCCGACTCACAACATTTATTTATAGTCAGTTCTTTGTTTCCGTTTACACAACACTTTTAAGAACTATATTATTTGTACAGTATACTGTGGGGGCAGTCATACCTACACATGGGTGATTTATGCTGCTTAAATTTTATATCCCATTCACAAGTGCAAGATAATATTCCTTATAGTATTTATATCACCTATAATTTTGATTTTTTCATTGAAATCTAACTAGTGGAACAAAAAATAGCCAATGAGAGAATTAAGGTCACCAAGGGAGCTGTCCTTCACTTCCATGGTTCTGCCTTTTAAACCACGGCATGCATTTGGGGTCAAATTAGCCAGTGCTGGCTGTGAGGCTCTTTCTTAACTGATACCTGCTCTGGTTATTTCTGGATTCAGGGACACAATCTAGGAAGAAGAGACTTGGATACTAATTCCTGCTTGTCTTGCCGTAGTGTTAAAGTATGTTAGTTTCCTCATACACATAGATTCAAGTTAATGTGTTTGAAAAGGTATTTCTAATAAAGCCTAGTCATTTTTGTATGAAAAATATAACTTTTAGTCATAGTCACTGGTTTATCAGTAATGCCAATATTCATTTTTCTTTTAATTAGTGGAGACAAGTCTCAAGCTGAGAATTGTTAAGTGTCAGTGCTTGCTTAATTGGTGCAATTTTCACTTCATTGAAAAATAGAGGCTGATACGATTTGTTCAATGATCTGAACTTGCTCTCATTGAAAAGCAAAGGTAGAAAATGCCTAAACTTGTTCAACATGGAAATATTTCTTGAGATTTTTAAAAAACTGCTTTTGAGTATTTCCTGAAGTTTGTGACAAACCTTTGCATATTTGAGAACATTAAAAAATATTCTATCTTCAAATTGTTGACTTTGGTGGAGAATTCACACCTTAGAAGATCTTTGTTGATTACTTAAAGATAATATAGTAACTATTCAGCTATTAAAATGATCAAATTTTAAAGGCAATTCACATTAGTGGAATAGAAAATGAAATATGGAGAAATTACAAGGTAAATCTCTGAAGGATTGAGGTTATATTCCAGAAATTTAAAATGATCAGAGTCTTTTGTTGTTGTTTAACATTTTCTCTTTCATTCTCAATTTTTTCTTCTTTCCTTTCTCTTTTTATGCTTCCCTCCCTCCTACCTCTCTCTCTGCTTCCCTTCCTTCCCTCTCTCCTTCTCCCCATACGCTTTTCCTCTCTCCCACCCTTCCTTCTTTGGTTTTGTATTTGTTTCTCTTCTCAGCTCTATGTGCAAGGGTTTGCATCTCGAGTGATCTCTTCTTCCACCTCTGCAGGAAGTTTATCGTCACTGCGAAGTTTATCCGCTTCCACGGCTTCAGCCAAGCCCATGACAGTGACGAGCAGATCTATTTTTTTCTTCTAAAGAAAAAGAAAAAAAGATTTCTTTATTTCAATAACTTAGGGGGTACAAATAGTTTTTGGTTACTTTTATGTGGCGGCAAAGAAGTCTGGGTTTTAAATGTACCCATCACCTCCGCCTGTGCATATTGTACCTGATAAGTGACTTTTCATCCCTCTGCCCCTTCCATTACACCAATCTCTATGCTTTTGCAGATCCTCTACCCACTTCTAAGTGAGAATACACGCTGTTTGGTTTTCCATTCCTGAGTTAATTCGGACAAGCAGATCTAGACCAGGTTTCACATCTCTTCGACATACTCTATTTCTAGGAGTACCTCACATTTGCATCCCAAAGTGAACTTACTAACATCCTTAACCAGCATTTCTTTTCCTGACATTTCCACTTTGGTTAGTGCTTGGCCAAGAGCCTCTCCATCCCCCCAGTCACTCAGGCTAGAAACCATGTCATCCTGGACTCTAATCTTCATCTCACTCTCCACTGAGTGTTCCCAGGGTTCCCAAGTCCTGTCAATACTCCCATGAAGCATTTTTAAATTGTTTTTCTTCCTATGCAGACCCGTCATCACAATTTTTCTTCCTATGCAGAGCCATCATCACCATCTTTTGCCTGTGCTTTTGCAACAAAATATTATCAGGTCTTCTAGCCTCCAGTTTCCGTGGTCTCCAAGTCATTTTTCATGCTGGCAACCAGAGTAATATTTCCCTAACTAAAATATGATGGTGCTATTTCCCTGCTTCAAAATCCATTCTATTCTTTTTTTCTTTTTTTGAGTCAGAGTCTCACTCTGTCACCTAGGCTGGAGTGCAGTGGCACAATCACGGCTCACCGCAGTCTCGAACTCCTGGGGCTCAGGTGATCCTTCCACCTTAGCCTCCTGAGTAGCTGGGACTACAGGTGTGCACCACCATGCCTGGCTTATTTTTTATTTTTTGTAGAGATGAGGTCTCACTGTTGCCCAGGCTAGTCTCAAATTCCTGGACTTAAGTAATCCTTGGCTTCCCAAAGTGCTGGGATTACAGGTATAAGCCACTGCACCCAGCCTCAAAATCTTTGATGGTCACAGATTATCAAGTTCAAATTCTGTTGCAGGACACATAAAGACCTTCAGAATTTACTTTTCCATCCTCATGTGTTGACAGTAAGGACAGTACTCTGTAGTGGTTAGAACCTCTGTGCTAGTCCGGTTGTCTGGGTTTGTGTATTAGTTTTGCCCAAGCGAGAACTTGAACATGTTATTTAGCTTATCTAAATCTCAGTTTTTTTATCTGTAAAATTCGGGTTATTTTGGAAGACATTTAGATGATTAAATAAGCGAATGCACATAAAGTTGTTTGTAGAGTAAATGATAACCAAATAATGTCAAATAAAAAAATCATTTTTCTATGTGCATATGAAATTTCGCACTGTTCTCCTAACAGGCCACATGCTTCTGGGAATTTGCACATGGGTAACAGCTCAAATGTCCTCTCTCAGGCAAAATTTTCTTTGAGGTAGTCTAAATGTACAACTCTTTTTTCTGTGTCCCAGTAGGATCTGCACATACCTTTAGTACAGCCCTTGTTGAATTGTTTTGCAATTGTTCATGTATGTGTATCTTTAAATAGACTATCAGAGTGGATATTCTTATTCATTTTTAAATTTCCTTCAGAGGCTGGCAAATGTGAGATGTTCAATAAAAATTTAAAGGAATGGATTAATTGTGGTACTGTCTCTTCTTGGAATCATGTCTTGGAACCATAAAATATTTTTTTTCATTTTTTAGAAGACAGTATTCCAAAGAGAGATGTAATAATTTTGTGATTTGAAAAAAATCTAGTTTGTTTAGAAAGCACATTCTTTCCTTCTTTGGGAACTTTTATCTGGCTGAGGTAAGCAAAATGAGTATAGTGTTACCTTGCTTAAAATTAGCCTAGATTAATTTGTATTTGATTTTTATTTGGAAAATATGAAATAACCAGACAAAAAATTTAAATATAATTTTTTGTGCTCTGTATAATTCTCCTAATGCATTATTGTCATTTATGCTCCAACCTAGACTACCAGGAAAGTTATTCAGTCCCACAGTTAGGTATTGTGAGAACTTTGGAGTCTGCTCTTGCAACTATCATAAGTATTGCTGGACTGCAAAATGCCGATGTCGGTAAAGCAGCCCCCGCTTCCCCTTCTCTTCCTCTGCAATCTCTTGCTTTCATGATGACCTCTGCTCGACAGGGCCTAAATTGCCAGCCATCTACCCCAGGATTCCTGCTCCACACCTCTCCTCACTCTTCATCTATGGAAACTTAGTGATTACTACATTCAATCCAAGGTGCAACTAGATTCTTCTGGTGCCATCTCAAGTACGTAATCTGCTCCACAGCATCAAGCCTAAGAGGCTTTGATCCATAAGAGAGTCTACTTCAGTGCTGACAATGTCTTAACCTTCACCAGGACAGTGCAGGAGACATTTTATTAATGAAAAACTTCCTCCAAATCACTTTGCTGTGGTTGGACACTCCTTTCCAACTGTCACTGGAAATCCGAATGACAGAAACAATTATTCTTTCATTCATTTTGGTGCAGTAAAGGAGCATAGACTCTAAGGTCAGGAAGACCAGAATTTGAAGTTTCTTCCCTGGTTCTTTTTGATTATTTGTGCAAGTTCTTTCTGAGTTTCAGTTTCTACCTGTAAAATGGAAATGGTGCCGCCTATCTCTGAGGTGTAGTCATAAAGGTTGATTGAGGCAATGTTGGTCAATTGCTTACCAGTGGGCTTGGTACACAGAATATGTCATCAATAAAAGACACCACTACTATTCATTTTTACCTATTCAAATTTTAAATGGAGTCTAACTTCATCCTAGGCATTGTATTGTAGCTGATTCTGGAGGTAATCGCATGTATTTATTTTTAGCTCAATCTTTTGTGCTTGTCAACCCTCCAATGTTTTAGATACTTTCCTGAGGTAGTTTTCCACCCATGGTTAGGATCAATTCTCCTTGAGATGAGAGTAAAGGATGTAAGTGGAAAAGGACAAGACTGTCATTGGAACACAAAATTGATAACCTGTCCCAGAATGCAATGTGCCACCATGAAAATGATTTAGAGACTGTAGAATCTGCCAAAGTTAATCAAGGAGTATTAACAGCTTGCTGAAATGCCTTATATTTAAGGGTGGGAGTGGGGGAGAAAAAGGTGATAGCAAAAGGACACCATTTTGTCACTAAGTGTTCGAAGGCAGAAATGTAAGAAGCTCATTATGTTTACCCTGGACCCTCAGCTCCAAAATATTGTGAGTTGGCTCTAGGTTTGACAGCAATCTCTTTCCCTTTTTGAACTGCTCATCTGAGTTTCTTTAAAAAAAAAAAAAGGAAATGTTCAAAATGGAGACCAAACAATCTCAACTTAGACCACAGACAGTGGCTATGAGTGCCTACTTATCTTAAAATATAAAATTAGCCATAGCACCTTTAAACAGTTTTTTTTTGTTCGATAACTGAAATCCACTGGAAGAATATTTGCTCCTTTTCTCACACAGTTTCAATGGCTTTTTCTGCTGTGTATGTTAATAGCCCATGTTGCTTATATCTCTGCTGGTAGAATCTTTTTGAGATCTTTCATAGACCTTTGATTCGCTCTCAGTTGCTTGAAGGCTGTAAGTCAGGGATCGTTCAGGAACTCTGTCACCCTCAAAAAATCGAGCTGACTTCTCCAGGGGAAAACTGCCAAGTTTCTTTTTTTGGGTGAGTTTTTTCAGCAAAGATTTCATTTGGCATACGTAAGGAAAATTGCATTACCCTTTCCCATTTATTTTACTATTTAACCAATGAACATCTCTTTCTGAAATGGACTCTGTAGTATAATTTTTGCCACATCCTCTTACCCTTATAAGTGTGATGGTCAAGCTGTAGGCACTAAATTTGATATTAATATTGATGGGATCAGACTAAGTGTAAGTACAATTTTAAATTTATCACAATTACTTCATTCCAGCTTTGCTGTAATTGGAAAATTGTGACAACATGCTTAATGTATTATATAAAACAAAAATGTTATGTCTTTGCACAAATAGTATTTAATGTGACACCCTAACAAAATAATAAATCATGAATTGATAATGAATATATCCATACCTCTGGGTAAAATTCTAACTTTAGTTTTAGCAATTTTGTATTACATGAAATGAATTGTATATAGCTTGAATCTTTTTTTTTTTTTTTTTACTATGAATCTTTTAAAAACATTATTTAAAGCAGTGTTCCTAAAGCTTACATATGCTTTGGGATCACTTGGAAGGCTTATTAAAACATGGCTAGTTCTCCCTTCTCTTCTCCTTTCCTCATAGCCCCCTCCCAGGTTTTACTCCAGTAAGTCTGGGGTGGGGCCTAGAATCAGCATTTCTTATAAGTCCCCAGGCTAGGTTGCTGCTATTGGGTCAGGACACACTTTGAGAAATACTGATCCAGACATTGTGAGAAAAGAACAGAGTCTTAGGAAATCGGTTCTGGTAACTTCAGTTCCTTCACATACTGGACAACTTGAATTGAATTTTCTTTTGGGAGGGTTATATTTTCATTTATGAGATAGGGATAATAATGCTTCTCCTACCTATCACCGCTGGATGGGAGAATCAAGAATCAAAGACCAGATTCTGGGTAAATAGAGGACACAGAATAGCAATTGCTTGATGGAACTATCAGTGCTTCTCTGGCTATTATTTACAAATGGGTACTTTGAATTAATTGAGAAGACTCATATTATAGAATAGGAATTCAAACCTCTCAGTTTTCTAAGAGTTGTCTTAATTTACATGCAGCATAAATAGTAATATTTGTAGAAGAAGCTCAGGACTCTGATATATAATCAGGTCAGAGGACCTGATTACAGAGACAGTAAGTTAATCTTCTTTTAGTACTAATTAGCATAGAGACTTGGTTCTTAGTCTGCATTTACCTAAGAAGACCTTCGTCTACTTCTCATTCTTGTACTCATTCAGAAAGCATCCACGGAGTGCCCACTGTGTGCTGGGCACGGAGCGAGGAAGTTCGGTTACAGAGGTGCATCCACTGTGCTCACAGCCTGTTAAAATACTTGTAATTCAAGTGGTAACTGATCCATAGAGGTATGCACTAAGTAGTGCAGAAGCACAGAGGAGGGAACACCTAATTCTGCCTGAAGGGGTCAGGGAAGTCTTCCAGTTAATGTTATTGCTTTCTTTAAAAGGTGAATGTAGAAATATCATTGAGTGGGTTCTGAACTCCCAGTCAGATATATCACCCCCTAATCCAAAAGAAAGAGGACAGTTGGATAGAGAGAAAATGCAGCATTTATTTAAGGAAAACAAACATCTTGCAGTAATATACGATTTACTCCATTTTAAATACTCTTATTCATTCATTCACTCACCTACTCACTCATTCAACCTCTGTATTATTTCTCTGATCTGAGCATTTCAGGGGCTTTTCATTGCGCTTAAAACAGTCTCCACTGTGGTTATGGGCTTTAAGGGCATGCACAACATGGCCGTACTGTGGCTGACTTAATATGGCCCTTGCTTCCCTCACCTCTTCCGCCTCTCTCCATACTCTCTTGAGCCACATTGGTTGCCTCTTGATTCCTTGATCAAATCACCCTCATGATCTCAATATCTTTGCATTTGTTGTTTCCTCTGCCTCACTCTTCGTGTGGACAGCTCTTCTCATCCTCTGATCTCAATGTCTATGCCTCCTTTTCAAGATGCCTTTCTTGCTAATCAAATCTAAAGTTTGCACCCTCACTCTCATAGTCTTTTCTGAGACTATGCTGTCCTGTTCTACTGTAGCACCTCACAGGGTTTAGGTAAAATATTGGTTTGCTACTTGTTTGTAACCTGTCTTTCTTCTTCTCTTGTGTCCCATCAATCACAATTCTGCATACAGGGGTTTTCATTTTAATTCAGCTTTATTAAGGTTTAATTGACAAATAAAACTGTATATATTTGTGGCATATGCCATAGGTTTCATACATGTATATATTGTGAAATGATCTCATGAAGACAAATAACATACACATCACCCTGCATGTCTGTTTTGTGTGTGTGTGGTAAGAATATTTAAGATCTACTCTTCTTAGCAATTCTCAAGTATACAATGATTCATTATTAACTATAGTTACCATGCTATACAATAGCTCTCTAGAACTTATTTCTCTTGTCTATCTGAAATTTTGTGCCCTTTGGCCAACATCCCACCAATTCCCTTCCATCAGCCTCTGCCAATTACCATTCTACTCTCTGCTTCTATGAGTTTGACTTTTTTAGATTCCACATGTATGTGAGGTACAGTATTTGTCTTTCTGTGCTTGATCTATTTCACTTAGAGTATCGTCCTCCAGGTTCATCCACGGTGTCACAGATGACAGGATTTCTTTCTTTTTTATGGCTGAATAATATTCCGTTGTGTATGTGTATATAGGAACATAGACACCATATTTTCTTTCTTTATTTATCTGTTGGTGGACACTAAGGTTGTTTTTGTATTGTGGCTATTGTGAAAAATACCGAAATGAGCACAGGTGTAAAGCTATCTGTTCAACAAGGGGTTTTTAAATATTCATTTGCAGAATGAATAAATATTTTTAGAATACTTACCAGGATTAAAAATTGATTGTCAGGACCAGGCCTGAAGTGGAGTTGAGAACATTTTCTTTGGCTGGACTGCACAACTAAGGGCAAACTGAGTGGGAATCTCAAACAATGCTCAGCTTTCTGAATAGTGAGACTGAGGTTTCAGAGTTTCTTCCCTAGGACTTGGCTCCCTGCAGAGTCAGAGGGGAATTTGTCTGCCAGTAACATAGTCAGGGCACCTGCTGTCACTCCTTTGCCTCAGTAAACAACCCTGCCCCTCCTGCCTGGTTGTTGTTATAAATTTGGAAAAATATTCTGGAGATAGCATGAGCACTCTACCTTGATTAAGACTTTTCTCTCCAGTTAGCCAACCAGCAAGCATTTGTTGAGCACTCAGAATGCATAGCACTAGAGTAGATAGGGGGGTTATATTACATTTTAATTCCGTGCAACAAGGTGTTGTTTTGTCCTTGGTTTTTTTTGAGACAAGATTTTGCTCTGTTGCCTAAACTGGAGTGCATTGACATGATCATAACTTACTATGGGCTCCAACTCCTGGGTTTGAGTGAGTCTTCCACCTCAGTCTCTGGACTACAGGAGAGTGCCACCATGCCCAGCTGTTCCCCCCTCCCTACTTTTTTTGTAGAGACAGAGGCAAGCTGTGTTGCAGTCTGTTCTTGAAATCTTGGTCTCAAGCAATCCTCTCACCTTGACCTACTGGGATTACTGATACAAGCCACTGTGCCCAGCTTCAATATCTTTTAAGAGATAAAATATTTTGTACTTATTATTAACCTAGAAGGCAATTAAAAGAAATACATGTTTCTTAATATGTAGCCCTTGCCCTTATGATGCTTCCAACTTAGTTGGGGAGACAAGAAATGGGAATAGGTAACTATTAAAACAAAGTGTGAAGAAATTTGTAACTGTAAAATGGAATAAGAAAATTAGGCTTTGAATGCTTTAGGACTAAATGTGATATTCTCATAGAATTGCTCTGTTTCTGCTGAAAACGAGTCATGGTCTCTGATGTAAAAGAACTCATGGCCTAAGCTAAGACAGTGTTGTCTAGTGGAACTTTCTGCAATAAAACAAATATTTTATAATTTGTGCTGTCCAATAAGGTAGCCGCTAACTACATATGACTTTTAAGGACTGAAAATGTGACTAGTGCAACTGAGGAACTACATTTTTATTTACATTTAAAAAATGAACAGAATTTGTGTCCATTGGAAGGTACAGCAGAATCAATTCTAATTATGTATATAATTTCTTATTATCAGAAAGTAACTTATTAGAGATAGCACTGTGGCACCATATGTGTTTATTTTCTTAAAGCAATAATTCTGAATAACACATTTGGACCATCTAAGCTTCCTTTAAAATGAGGTGACTTAAAGAAATGTTTGTTTCTATTTTTATAGCATGTATTTTTGAAAATACTCCATTTTTTGAGTTTGCAAACTTTGGTGCTGAGACTTCTATAATTTTCAAATGATTGTGATGACAGAAGGAAAAAAGTAATTGGAATTGTAGTTGAAGTGGGTACTCTGCAGAATTTTCTTTACCAATTTAAATAAATCAACATCTTTCCTTGTATGTAAAAATTTTAAAATGAATGCAAAATTGTCTTAAGAAAGGGCTCATAAATATCCATGTACTTTCTGGATATCATTTAGGGAAAGGGCATGTGAGAGAGGAGGAAGGAAGCTGTAGAAAGCAGGGTTTTCTGCTAAAATTTGGGAATAGTCTCTAAGGTTAGAGGACTGTCAAAGACATAATTTGCATAATCCATTTATCACAAACCATCCCACGAGTATAATCCAGATCAATAACCCACCAGAATCTAATCTATCTCCCATAAGGACATAATCATTTTCCAACCCTGCCCACCTCACCCACCAATATCTCCTTACAAATCTTGCCTCAACTCCTCCAGAATATTGAGCAACCCTGACTCATTCCTGCAAAGTATGCCTACTAACCAGCATCAACTCACAAAACAGAAGGTCTTGGGGTATTAAAAGCTTTTTACAAAGAAAAAACACAGCTAAGCCACCAAACAAAATCTGCCTGGAATCTCAAGGGAAAATTGTCATTACAGAAAATGAAGGCATTTTATCTGGAAAGATTGAAATAAATTTCCTCCCATTTTACAGAAATGGAGTGATGAATCTGGAAAGAGTAGTCCTAATTGTGATTTTGGCTAGCTGCATGCCCTTGTCTGACTTCTGAAAACTGTTTTTTTGGTGATTTCTTTTTGAACTTTTTCTGCAACAAGATTCCTTTATCAGCCGGGCTCGGTGGCTCAGCCTGTAATCCCGCGCCTTTGGGAGGCTGAGGTGAGTGGATTGCG
>NW_007249811.1:280928-297128 GCF_000164805.1 Carlito syrichta | reverse complement strand
AAAAAAAAAAAAAAAAAAGATTCCTTTATCAGGTCGTACTGGGTCAGTTATGATCATGAGAAGTAACAAGAAAAGCAGTAAGACTTCATGTTCCTCGGGGAGGGGGGTGGAATGGTCTTTTACTATTTTCTTTTTTTTTGAGTTGGAGTCTCACTGTCGCCCAGACTGGAATGCAGTGGCCGCTCCTGGTCACCGCAGCCTCGCCTGCTGGGCTCCGGCGATCCTTCCGCCTCAGCCTCCCGAGTAGCCGGAATTACAGGCGTGCGCTACCACGCCCGGCTGATTTTTTGATTTATTGTAGAGATGAGGTCTCGCTGCCCAGGCGGGTCTCGAACCCGCAGGCTCAGGCAATCCACTCACCTCAGCCTCCCAAAGGCGCGGGATGACAGGCCGAGCCACCGAGCCTGGCTACTATTTTCTTAAGTTTGTCAGAAAACATTTATTTAATATCTTAAAAATTCTATAGAATAGGTGGAAAGAACTCATAAATCTGAAAAAAACTGATCCAAAGGTAGAAGCTGGCACCACCATTAGCCAGTCAAGGTACCATCATGAAGTGATTGAACGTGGAAGACGCTGTTAGCTACCACAGAGTCTTGAAGTTGAGCATGCCTTTGAACTTCTTGAGTGTGTTTGACAGCCTGAGACACGCCCAGCCTCTGTTGCTCTCCTGATTGGTTGGTGAGGACAGGCTGAGCACTCTGAGAAAGAGACTTCCTTGAGAACCACCCTTGTGCCCAGTGAATTGATAGACTGGGGCCCACGGGGAAATGTCTTCTCAGACAGCTTGCTTCTCTGAAAGATTTTTTTTCTTTGAATAAAGAATGGGTACCCCAAATAACTTTGATCTTCTTGCCTCTTCCGCCCCACCTGCTAGTGTGGAAGGTGGTTAACTTGGTGGTTCACGTGAGTGGGTTTTTATAGCTGTTGACGGAGAGTGTCAGAATGTGTTTAGTAGCTGCAGGCTTTGATGATCTGCTTGGTGAAGGCTGTTTTTAGGTGGTGATTTTTAAACGTTTTAGTGAGTATAATATGGACCAGTTTAGGTGTTTAATTGGGGCACCTGAAGAGCTGTCACAATCCTGCCTGGAACTACCAAGGAAGGAAAAGTAACTAATGAAATTCACATAGAAAATTAAACTATCATGTGTACCGGAGATCATTACTTATGTCAATGACAAAATGAATATTTTATGTTGACAGCTAAATTGGTTATTTTTTTAAGTAAAGGGTTTGGATCAGTTATAGAAGTGTAAATTTCATTAAATTCTTGTCCAGGAGCTTGTTAACACTTCTCACCTCAAATGCACACAACTCTCATATGTTACAGAAGCACCAGGCTATTGATGAATCACAAATGGCCAATTAACCCAGACATATTTGGGTTTTAACTGATCTTTCATGTAAAAAATTGGCTTTTTCCTCCAACTTGAATTGGTGTGCATAAAGATGTCTTCTGAAGCTCTTTGATTGTTAATCAGATTTCCCATGTAGTGGAATGGTGTGATGTGAGAGTATGTCTCTCAGGAGTCTTCAGAAAAGGTGAAAAGGTGCATTGGTTCTTGAAGCAGGATGGTTGAGTGGGTGACTTTACAAACTATCAGCACAAACTAGTTCAATCTCTCTCAAAACACCAGAATTGTGTTTCTACATATGGATGCTAGTGTAAGTTTATAGTCAGGGGTGTGCATTTCTTTTTACAGTTGTTTTACTTTCAATGTTTATTTGGATTGAGGGTCAACAGATAAGACAGACGAAAAGATTGTCCAGGGTCCTAACTTAGAGCTGCATCCTTGCAGTGTGAGTCAGAGAGTTCAGACCAACAGGAAAAGGACACTTTCAATGTGCCTAAATAAAACAAAACAAAACATTTGAAGGATTATTATAACCACTGTATTTATCATCAATGGTTCCACTTCATTGAGGGCTGTCAAGTGCTTCAACAGGACATTGAAATAGAAAATGTGAAGTTGCACAATATACCTATATCCTTTTGAATATTGTAACAGTTTAAATGATCCCATCCATGGGAAAATCTGCAGAAGACATAGATGTCACAATCATCAATTTTTGGGTGGGTTTGGGAGGCCTATGTGTTGGTGCCATTTGCGTTTATCTTAGATAGAAGGGGAAATGGGAAGACATCCTGGAAGAGATAATATTTAGAGCCATGTATGTGCTGAGGGTAGGGTGAGCAAAGTCTAGTTTACAAAAGGAAAGGCTAGGGTGGATCAGAGATCAGTGCAGTTGTTTACCAAAATACTCAGGAGCAGGTTATATAGTTTGGAGCATTTGTCCCCTCCAGATCCCATGTTGAAATGTGATTCCCAGTGTTGAAGGTGGGTCCTGGTGGGAGGTGTTTGATCATGGGGACAGATCCCTCATGAATGGGTTGGTGTCCTCCTTGAGGTGATGAATGTGTTCTCACTCTATGTTCACATGAGAGGCACCTTCTCTCTCTCTCTCTGTCTCTCCCTCTCTCTCTGTCTATCTCTCTCTGTCTCTCTCTCTTATCCCTCTCTCTCTCACCAGTTGCATATTCTCTTTCTTGCCTTCCTGAGGCCCCACCAGAAACCCAACAGATGCCAGTGCAGTGCAGAACCTTGAATTAAGTAGACCTCTTTCCTTTATAAATTATCCAGGCTCAGGTGTTTATAGTAGCACGAAACCGACTGATGCAGTAGCATCCTCCAGACTCAGATCAGGGCTAGAATCTCCGTGCCTCAGTTTTATTGTCTGTAAAATGAGGATCATAATTGTACCTACTTCATTAGGTTATTATGAAGAATAAAAGTAAAATGCTTTAAATAGTGCATGCCATTAAATTGTGCATACCATTAAATAGTAAATACCATTAAAATATTCATTAAATAAATACATACATATTTGGGGTGGCATGACATACTGAGCAGTTGAAGCAAGATGATGCTTAGGGCAAGTGTAGAAGGTGGACAAACTATTTTTCTATCATGCTGCCCAGTAATGCATGCAAACATATCTTTCTCCAAAGCACAGATTTAAGTATATTCAGCTCCTTGTCCTTGGAGCTCCCCCAGGTGGGGGCTGTGGAGAAACATACAGGTCCTCAATGCTGGTGAAGGTTTCCTGAAGAAGCTACCTTTTGGAATCTCAGCACATGATAGGCCCTTGGGTTTACATCTGACAAGTGTGAATATCAGATAATCAAGTCACTAGCACAGTCTGGGAATAACAGCATTAGTTCCGGTCAGACAGGTAAAGTGAAGTTACGCCATGCTCTACCTCTGAAAGGAAAATCAATGCTGTTTATCACAGTAACTAAGAGAAAGACAAAGAAGTCAGGCAGATGAAGATTAAAACTCTAGCATTATTCCTGATGGAGATATTGGAGAGCACGGCTGAGGTGTGCAGGCAGTGAAGGACTTTCTGAAACCAAGTGCAGAATGGGACAGAGTTACTTATCCATCCCAGGAAGCACAGGAGAACCATAGACAGACTGGAGAGGCGAAGCTGCAAGGAGTGTTCTCTAGAAAAAGAAGAGTCCCCGAGAAAGAGGACCAAGTGGTCAAGACCTTCTCTTAAATTGGTGGTTCTGAAAGTATGGTCCCGGGTTCCCTGAGTGAAAACTATTTTCATGATAAGAGTATGACATTGCTTGCATTTTCACTCTCTTTCTCTCAAGAGTGTACAGTGGAATTTTCCAGAGACTACATTATATGTGATATTGCAAAAGATTGAATGCAGTTGATACTTGAATTCATCTTCTTTCTCTTAAGTCAGACGTTGAAGATATTTTCAAAATATAAAACAATGCCATTCTTTCCACTGTAATTTTCTTTGGAAAATATGATTATTCTTTCATAAAGTGGTATTTATGCTTACATATAGTGAATTTACTATTGTTATTTTAAAACAAATTTGAAGTTTTGATTTCTAATGCAGCAAACATCAATAAATGCAACCCTTATAACTAAAAGCTATTAATGAATTTTAAGAGTGCTCAGGAATTCTGAGAGCAAAGTTGAGAATCATTGTCTTAAATAACTGTTTAGATGTCTTGTCTCCTTCCCTGGGGTGGAATAAATGAGAGGAGAAGATAAGACAAAAGGTGTTAGTTTAGTGTATTTCCTGTCACAGGAACAGTGACAGCTCCTTTCCCCTCCATACCCCACTAGTTACCCTTATTGTAACCAGAGTGGCAACTGCTTAAGATCATGGCTCTGATATTTGTGAATAATGATGCCAGTGGAAAGTAGGGTAAAAACCCTTCAGCTTCAAATGTAGTAACATCAAATTCTTTGCCCTTTCTGTGGATGGGGAAATAGGTACCAGCTAAGAACTTTAAACTGGATTTCCAAACAGAGAATTGTATTAGAGTATAGAAAACTTGTGAAGGTTGAAGGAGAGTTTAAGAAGGACAATGCACACAAGATGGCGGGCCAGGGAAAGAGCTGACCCTCTGTTTGAAAATTATCTCCTGAGTAGGAATGACTTAGGTACCCTCAAATGTACTGTAATTTGTCTTTTTATTGCTTTTTTCTATTACCTATGATGAAAAGGCCTCCTCTAGAAACCTCAGGGGATAGTGACCAATATCTACCCTGATGCCAACTTGGGGAATGCTGTTTTCACATGTATTTTTTTCTTTTTATTTGCTATTTCTTTTTTATAATCTAAGATTAGTTAAGGTAAGCAGAGAACATGTTTTCTACGTCAAAAATTAATGCATATGCTTTGATTAAGTGTAGATTGGGAATTGAAACTCATCTGTTGCAGATACGAAAAAGGTCATTTTATTATGTCCAAATAGCCCGATCCTGAAGATGGCATCACACAGACATTGGATAACTCATTATTTGTTGTATAAAAGATATATTCCAAAGTTTGGTCTCAAAATTTAAATATATAAGGTGATTTCAAAGTAGCATTCTCTTCAAAGGTAGATTTGTGAATAATTGAATAAGAATGATTAATTAAATAAATAATAATGAGTGAGGAAATTCAGTTTCAATTGATGTTTTTCTTTTTCTCTCTGGAATGAAAAGCACACACGCATAGTAGCTAACACACAGACCGCCCACAAGGAAGCAAGAATAGTTTTAAGTACTGTACAATGACATTTAATTCTCACAACTACCTTACCCACTAGGTTGCATTATTCTGCTTGTTTTATATATGAAGAACTGGAAAATTGTAAATGGTGGAAATAGGGCAACTGACTCCCGGCAACTGACTTGAAAGCCCAACGGTAGTCTGCGCAGGCCCTACGGTCAGCAGGTGAACGTGTTGGAAACGGTTCCCCCTGCTGCACTTGAGAAAGATTGATTCAGTTTCTTTTCATTACTACGTTCCCTTAGGAGGATGTGTTAGTATTGATTGGTTGTGCCAAAAGTTCTTGCAGCTCTTTGGCCGCCGAATGTCAGTGAGAGAGTGTCTCACACAAAAGCTCCTGGTGTCAAATCTTCCACTTCAGTTTACTCCTCTGTAGTCTGGGTACACGTCATCTTCACTGGAGTTTCTCAATCCCAAGGGATGAAGGTGTTGCAGAGCCAGAGGGTCATCTCCATGAGGACAGAAAACTCCATATATCTCTTCCTTTACATCTGTAATGAAAATGACTTTATTATGCTGTCCCCTTTAATAAGTTAACTGTTAACATGCTTGCTGGAAAAAAAAATCAAAACCTTCCAAAAAACTGGAAGCAAGAAAATATCAATTTCAATGCTACCTCCCTGAGTGGCAGCATTAATATTTTGGTGAACATTTGCTTATTTATCTCTTTAAACATGTAAACATTTAACATATCATTTTATGCAAATGGAATTATATCACTCATGGTGTCTTTTAATACCAAAAAATAATTATTTATTCAATCTACTTCTTCTTACATGTGACAAACCATTCCCCCTTAGCCAAAGGAAACCATGTCAATAATCTATTGAATTTTTTGTGCTTTCTTCAAATTTTGCAATCATTTAAAATATATGTTGTATTGGAATACACTTATGATCATTGCTTGTTTTATAAAATATATACATATACATGTATAAAGTTATGCACCTATATAATATATAAATGCATATATGTAGTATGTACATATGACATGTGTATACAAGATGTGCAAGACTCATATGCATACATACATGATATATACACATATATGCATGATACATGCAAATGTACGTACACGATTTTTGCCATTGTTTTACAAAAAATGACATCAAATACATTCATGGTTATATCTTATTTTTTCTCACTTAACAAAACCTCATGATATTTCTCAAATTGATTGGTATATACCTGCTTCTTTCTGTTAATGACAACACCCATGAACTGAAGACAACCGAGACCTTTTCAGCCATACCTACTGAAACATACTACAGATGGACCTTCATTTTGCTTCTCACTTTTTTTCCTAAATTAAAATCTTAAGATACGATTTTTCTTTTCGATAACCTTGAAAATGTTGTCTCTGGTGGAAAACTGGAGGAAATACCTCATAATTTATATTTTTGATATTTATTGAAAACATCTTAAATATTCAGTTTATAGACAATGACTAATGCAAAATGGTTAATGATATTGCCTCTGACAGAGAAATGTTTTTCCATTGACCCTGAATCTGTACAATTTCCTTGGGAAGCTTTTGTAAAATATTGACTGTAATTCTTTATAAATCACACGATTAGAAAAAGCCCTCAAATAAAGAAATTACTACTTTTTTTTTTTAAAGCATGCAAACATCCAAGGGACCTGTAGTGGCCAGCAGAATTGAATTTCTTATGAATAGACTGTGTTTTATAAGGCAGACCAGATAAGGCAAGCCACACGCTTGTAGCTCGGATATAGGATTGCTTTCTTATTCACTGTGTCTGATGGCCAATAAGGAGGAGAAACAATACCGCCTGGGCATTGTGTGCAATGCATGGGGTCTGATTGCAGAAAGAATGGTTCAGAGGAATCTTGGAAATAGTGATCTCAATCTCATTGTGTTTGGGATCAGGATGAAAATGAAAGTGAAACAAGACAGAGCAGAAACAAGTAAACTTTGGAATGGCTGGTTTTAATAGAACGCAAAAATTGTGTAGAATAGGTTAGGACCTGATGGAAGGAAAATAAGACACAGCAACAACATTTCTCTGAAACTCATGACAATGCTTAAGTAAATTAGCTAACTAGCAATTTAAGAATTATAGTTATAATGAGATAAAGGGCACAAAAATAACGTATCACAGAAAGAAAGATTAAAAGAGACCTAGGAAAATAACAGTGGTTAAAAGCTGCAAATAAAGAGAGTAAAAACAGCCTAAAACAAAACTCGGCTCAAAAGAGTCCTGGATTCTCCCCAGACAGTAGAAGGCATTGGTGACAGATAGGGTGTGTCATTGACAATCTCAGTTAGTTATTTCCAATGGAGATGCAAGGGTAGGCGAAGGTCAAATTTTGAAAATTAGGATTTGTTTTCCTAAAGAAGAGAGAGAGTAAGCAAAGTACCAAAGATACTGAGATTAGACCCAAGGAAGCTGATGAGAGAGAACAAGGGAGGGGAAGTGAGAGAGAAAGCGAGAGACAGGGAGAGTTTTTGGATAATAAAGACAGAATCTACAGGCAGACCTCAGAGATATTGTGGGTTTAGTTCCAGGCCACTGCAATAAAGTGCATATCACAATAAAGTGAGTCACACTTTTTTTTTTTTCCAGTACATATGAAAGTTATGTTTGCATTATACTTCAGTCAATTAAGTGTGAAATAGAATTCTGTCTAAAACACAATGTACATACCTTAATTTAAAAATAATGATTGTAGCTGAGTGTGGTGTTGCCCATCTACAGTCCCAGTTACTCCGGAGGCTGAGGTGGGGGAATTGCTTGAACCCAGGAGTTATAGGCTGCAGTGAGCTATGCTCGTGCCATAGCACTCCAGTCTGAGTGACCGAGCAAGACTCTGTCTCTAAAAAAAATTTAAAAAACAACGTTGTTGCTGAAAATGCTAGCAATCACCTGAGCCTTCAATGAGTGGTATTTTTTGCTGGTGGAAGATCTTGCTCCTTGTTGATGGCTGCTGACCCAATAGGGTGGAGTTCGCTGAAGGTTGGGGAGGCTGTGGCAATTTCTTAAAATAAGACAACAATGAAGTTTCCTGCAATGATTGGCTCTTCCTTTCAGGAAAGATTTCTCTTTAACATTTAAGGCTATTTGATAGGTTTTTGCCCAGAGTGAAACTTTTTTCAAAATTAGAGTCAATTCTCTTAAACTCTTCTGCTGCCTTATCAACTAAGTTTATGTATTATTCTAAATCCTTTCTTGTCGTTTCAACAATATTCTTAGCATCTTCACCAGGACTGAATTCCATCTCAGGAAACCACATGATTTTGCCCATCCTCATGGAATGAGAAACAATTCCTCATCCATTTAAGTTTTATTGAAGCAGTTCAGTTACATGTTTATGCTCCACTTCTAACCCTGGTTCTCCAGCTATTTCCATCACATCTCAGTGACTCTCCCACTGAAGTCTTGAACCCTTCCAAGTCATCCATGGGGACTAGGGCCAACATTTTCTAAACTCTTGTTAATGTTGATATTTTGAACTTCTTTCATGAACTATGAATGTTCTTAATGGCAACTAGAATGGAAATTTTTTTGCAGAAGGTTTTCAGTTTATTTTGCACAGATCTATTGGAAGAATCACTATGTATGGCAACCATAGCCTCAAAAAATATATTTTTGTAATAGTAAGGCTAGAAAATCTAAATTCCTTTCTGATTCTTTGGATGCAGAATAGGTGTTGTGTTAGCAGGAATGTAAACAACATCTATCTCTGTTCATCTCCATCAGAACTCTTGAGTGAATAGATACGTTGTCAATGAGCAGTAATATGGTGAAAGAAACTGTTTTTTTCTGAGCAGTAGTTCTCTCCACTGGACTTAAAATATTCAGTAAGCTGTGCTATAAACACATGTACTGTCATCCAGGCTCTGTTGTTTCTTTTCCAAAGCACAGGAATAGTAGATTTCACATAATTCTTGAGGGCTCTAGGATTTTTGAAATGGTATATGAGCATTGGCTTCAACTTCAAGCACCCAGCTGCATTCACCTCTAAAAAGAGAATCAGACTATCTTTTGAATCTTTGAAGCCAGGCATTGACTTCTCTTCTCTAGCTATGAAAATCCTAGATGGCATCTTCTTCCGATACATGGCTGTTTCATTCTCACTGAAAATCTGTTCTTCTCATATAGCCACTTTCATCAATAGTCTTAGCTAGAACTTCTGTATAGCTGTAGCTTTTACATCAGCACTTGCAGCTTCACCTTGCACTTTTAAAATATTAAATAAATAGCTTATTTCCCTAAAACTCATGAACTAACCTCTGTTAGCTTCAAACTTTTCTCCTGCCGCTTCCTCACCTTTCTCAGCCTTCATAGGCTCAAAAAGAGTTGGAGAACTGCTCTGAATTAGACTTTGACTTAACAGAACCTTGTGGCTATGTTGATCTATCCAGACCACTCAAACTTTCTCTATATCATCAGTAAGGCTATTTGCTTTCTTATCATCTGAGTGTTCACTATAGTAGCACTTTTAATTTCCTTCAAGAACTTTCCCCTTGCCATTCACAGCTTGGTCAGCTGATGCCGGAGGCCCAGCATTTGGCCTATTTTGGCTTTTGACATGGCTTCCTCACTAACATAATCATTTCTAGCTTTTGATTAAAAGTGAGAGATATGCAACTCTTCCTTTCACATGAACACTCAGAGGCTATCATAAGGTTATTGGGGCCTAATTTCAATATTGTTGTGTCTCAAGGAATGGAGAGGCCCAAAAAGGAGAGAGATGGGGAAATAGCTGGTCAGTGGAGCAGTCAGAAAATAAACATCTACTAATTAAGTTTGCCATCTTATATGAGTGTTGTTCATGGAGATTTCAGGCAATGATAAAAGTAATATAAAAGATCGCTGATCATAGAACATCATAATGATATAATAATAGTGAAAAAGTTTGAAATATTGTGAGAATAACCAAAAGGCTACACAGAGAAATGAAGTGGGGAAAATGATGGCTCTAGTCTTTCTATACAAGGTGTTGCCACAAATCTTCAATTTGTAAAAAATGTAATATCTGTGAAGTACAATAAAGTGATGCTCAATAAAATGAGGTAGACCTGTACTCAGTGTTTTGTCAAGGGTAACTTATTGTCTAATTGAAAAAAGAAATCCTTATAAATAGAAGGTTTCAGTATGTGTGGGAAGATCTAAAAGTTTAGTTGAGCATTTAATCACAAATCTAGAGTTTGGGACAAAAAATACTGGGCACTTAAAAGTAATGAAAATCTAAAACCAATATGCCAACTATGTTGATTTTGTTTTGCCAGTTGGGATCCCCTAACATTGGTATTTATCACTCAATAAGTGTCAGTTGATGAAATATTTACTTTCAAAGTTGTGGTGGCTACTTCATGCAGATAAAGAAGTAACTCTTACAAAAGCTTAATTATAGTAACATAATTTACCCAATAGAATCAGTTTTAATACTTAAACTATGATGATTTTTGCTTTATGGGAAATTTACTATGGTAGTAATGTTTTATGAAAAGATATAAACATAACAAACAATTTAAAAATGAATATGACATGGATATCCTCGATTCTCTGGCTTAGAGAGAATAAAACAAGGTGAAAGCTATAACCTCATAGACAAAATGCAGCTTTCACAGTCAGCTTTGTTTAACCTTGTGTGAAATCTGCCTCTATTGTTATTGAAAGTTGGGAATAGCCTGAAACCCTTTTTAAACCATTTCAGAAACAAGTAAATATGAGTATACATCTTAAATATAAAACTCAAGGTAGTATTAAAGCTGACAGTTGTTGAAAGAAAATGACATAGGTTTAATATAGATATTTTAGCATGTAATTTTCAGCACTACAATTCATATAATCAAAAGGCTTGAGGTGACCTTGAGAGGTCGTCAGGCCCATTCTCCTGCTATTATAAGGAACAGTTGACACAAGACACTGTGCGATGATAGACACACACAGGTGAGGTAAGGACAATATTACTGCTTTATCTAAAAATAACCTTACATTCATTGAGTTTCAATATAATGAATGACTTTCTAGCAATACATAGCTCGTTTGAAACTTATCTAAGTCCTATGGTAAATAATTTTGATCACATTGTGTTTAGCTTTATAAATAGAATTTGCATCATTGTGTGGTACAGAAAAGTGGTCTAATGTAGCCATCTAGGATATATATCGAAATAAAACCACTTTTTACTGGAATTTTTTTTCCAGAATTTGTGCTATGGCTTAGCAAGACTTTGTATGTGGTCATTGGCTTTAAATTTGGCTATTTTCTGCCCAAGCTTTTATTTGACGTTTTATTGTGAGTCTGTTTTGTAATATAGAACAACCTTTCTTTGAACACATTTTCATAAAGGAGAATCTTAGTCTGTTTTATGACTGGGAAATAAATAAAGACTGGGTGTTTTATTAAAAAATAAAGAGACTTATTTAGCTTAGGTTTCTGTAAGCTGGGAAGTTCAAGGGACATGGTGTTAGCATCTGCTTGGCTTCTGATAGGGCTCTTGTGCTCATCAAAACATGGCAAAGCAGGAACGTGTGACGAGGCAAAATCTGAGGGGCATTGTAGCTTTATATCTACCCACTGTTGTTGTAACTAATCTTTTCCCACAAGGACTAATCTAGTCTCACCAGAGCAAGAACTCACTACCTTTAGAACAGCGCCATGCTACCCATGAGGGTAGAGCCAAACACCTCACATTAGGCTCCACCTTCAAATGTTGTTACATTGGGGATAAAATTCCAACATGAGTTTTGGTGAGGATGAACAAAACATATTCAAACCATTGCAAGGAATTTCCTTTGACCACAGTTAGATTCTAGGACTACAGATGGCAGAATGGAGAAGAATCGCAGACTATCCATTTTCCCAGAGATTAAAACATTGTAAAAGGATCTGGCCTCAAATTCCCAGCATCGGTCAAACAAAGAAAAGGGTATTGTTTTTACTAATAAGTGTCAAGAAGTGGTGGTGAAAAAATGGAAGATTCTAGTGTAGAGATAGGTGTTACTCCTTATATTTTGCTTCTAGTTTTTATGAAGCATTGCAGAAGTGCAAAAAAATGGCTGAAGAAAAAGTCAGAAGGCAGGAAGGGAGGAGGGAGGGAGGGAAAGGAAGACAGACAATTCTCCCTAACACCCTATTTTGAAGAAATGTGAACTGAGGAGATAGAACAGTTGTCTTGGATAATGTCAAGAGCACTTTTTTTTTCTTGGGTCATGGGTCTCACTTTGTCTCTCTGGCCGAAATGCAGTGGTGCTGTCATGGCTCACTGCAGCCTTGACCTCCTGGGCTCAGGCAATCTTCCTGCCTCAGCCTCCCAAATAGCTGGGACTACAGGCATGTGCCACCATGCCCAGATAATTTTTCGATTTTTTGTAGAGATGAAGTCTCATTCTGTTGCCTAGGCTGGTCTTGAACTCCTGGGCTCAAGCAATCTTCCCGCCTTGGCCCCTCAAATTGCTGGAATTATGGGCATGAGCCACCAGGCCTGGTCCAAGGACCACCATGCTTGGCCATGTATGTGATGAGCACAAAATTTATATATGATTATAGGAAATCAGAAGTGGTAAGATGGTAAGAAGATCGCCCTTGCCGTTTTCCAAGGCATTGAGAATGTGAGCCACACTCTTAACAAACTGAGATGACTGTGAGAATGGGCATGTAATGAGATTCCTCAAGAGCGTCTGGATCCCAGATTCCTCAGCAGCAGTTGCACTCAAGCCCAGCAAGTGCTCCCCACTTAATTTTATGTTAATTTTATGTGTCTGTTTGGCTAGGCCATAGTGTCCAGATATTTAGTCAAATGTTATTCTAGATGTTTCTGTAAATGCTAAGGAGATTAACATTTAAATCAGTAGACTTTGAGTAAAGCAGATTACATGAATGTAGGTGAAGCTCATTCAATCACTTGAAGTCCTTCATAGGAAAAAGACTGACCTCCCCAGAGAAAGATTGAATTCTGCCACAGACAGCCTTGGGAATGGAGCAACAACTCTTTTCTGGGTCTCAAGCTTGCCAGCCTACCCTGAAGATAGTGACTTGCCAAGCCTGCACAGTTGTGTGAATCAATTCCTTAAAATAAATTTCTCTCCCTCCCTCCTTCCGTCTCCTTCTTTCTTCCTTTCTTTCTTCCTTCCTTCCTTCCTTCCTTCCTTCCTTCCTTCCTTCCTTTCTTTCTTTCTTTCTTTCTTTCTTTCTTTCTTTCTTCTTCTTCTTCTTCTTCTTCTTCTTCTTCTTCTTCTTCTTCTTCTTCTTCTTCTTCTTTTTCTTCTTCTTCTTCTCTCTCTCTCTCTAAAGAGAATGTGTTGCTAGACATCCATCTATCTATCTATCTATCTATCTATCTATCTATCTATCTATCTAGCGACACATTCTCTATTCATTCTATTTTTCTGGAGAAATCTGACTAATATAGCATAGTAAAATAAAATCTCATTTCTTGCAAATTCAAATACAGATGTTCCCAGTGATCAAATCACCCTCTATTTAGTTAACTAGAGATCCAAATGTCTTCTTGTGGCTTTACTGAGTCCTAGGCCTTGAAGTTCTTGTTAAGATCCCTTGCATCTGACTGGCAGACATGGTAAGAGAAAGAGAGAAGGTCATTCATGGGAGGTTTTTATAGACTGGACCTAACATCAGTACACCTTTTTTGCTCACAGTCCATTAGGTTGAACTCAGCCATGATTTCGTCCAACTGCCAAGGAGGCTGGGAAACGTAGTGTATCTATGTACCTGGGGGAAAGGGGAGGGGAAGGAAATGAGCTTTTGTGAACTTATAGCGGTCAAATGTATAAATTAAGTATGAGTGCCACACTCTCGTACCTAATTTATAGATTTGCTCAGATTACCAAGTTGGAAAGTACTTTGAAAACAATCAAGTTTTACATAAATGTGTGCTGTTATTATCATTGTTTTAGATGTTAAGGTTCTGCAAAGCAGATTGGTGAGCTCAGTTATAAATAATCAAGAAATATATTTAATGTGGAACATTTGAATGGACTACTTAAAATAGTGTTTATTGTTCTTACTGCTGATAAAGTAACGTGTATTGTAGAAAATATGCAAAATAGAGAAAAGCATAACAAAAATCCCAGGTATTTCCATTTTTTGTACACACAGTCTGTACAGTTGAGATTCTCTAAGTTGTAACAACTCTCACTCAGACTGGCTTAAGGAGAAAAGGGAATTTATTGACTTGTGGAGCCAAGCAGGCCAAGGTCTATCTCTGGCTCTAGGCATGGTTTAACCCAGGGTTTTATAACTACAGCAGGACTCTGGCTCTGCTTCTCTGTGATTCCCTTGGCTTCGCCTCCTCTTTGTACTGACATTGGCCTCAGGCTGGTTGTCTTGTGACAGCAGAAATGGCAGTAGCAGTTCTAGGTGGCATGTTCTTACACCGTACTAACCAGAGGAAGGCATGATGGCCCTTTAAGTTGCTTTCTCTGAAGAGTTAGGAAGTTATTTTCTTTCCCTCGGGGAGCTCCCAGAGAAACATTGTGTCCCACAGGCTTGAATTAGATTATGTACTGATCCCATTGTGAATGTGGGGATTTACTCAGGTCAGAGGAGCCTTACTCTAGGGGCTAGGTGAAGGGGCACCTTCTCTCTGAGCACACAGGCCCATAGGGAAACCTTGGGTATCTAATGAAATTTAAAGAATGTGGCCAGGTGTCGTGGCTCAACCTATAATCCCAGCACTTTGGGAAGCCGAGGTGAGAAGATTGCCTGAGCCCGGGGTTCTGAGACCAGCCTGGGCAACTTGGTTAGACCTCGTCTCTATAATAAATCACAAAAACTAGCCAGATGTGGTGGTGAGTGTGCCATTGCACTCCAGTCTGGGCAACAAGAGTAAGACTCAGAAAAAAAGAAAAAAGTTAAAGAATGTTATAAAGACAGATGGGAGATGGATATTGGGTAGTCTAAGCAGCACTACCCCACATCCATAAACACAAATGCACTCACACCGTTTCAACAGAATCAGTATTATACTGTACATTTTCTTTCTTTTATAGCCTGTTTTATTTTTTTACTTAGTAATACACTACAACCATTCTATCATTTGTTAACTACTCTCAAAATGTTGCTGTCAGTGACTTCAATTCTTCCAGAATTGAAACTGACCCAATTTTTCAACACAAAACCCATAAAACTGAAGCTTAAGAAACTACATTTTTACAACGAGATGCTCCTGCTTCCTGTTGACCAGCTCTTCCTCCTCCTCTCCCCTCCTGTTTTCCTTTCCTGCTATGTAAACCCCTAACTTTTGGAGAGTGGGAAGGAACAGACTGAATTTTGACTTCTGTCTCTCTGGCTGTTGTCACCTGTAAAATAATGAAGACTTCTTCTGTGGTAATATTTGTTGTCTCGGTGATTGGCCTTCTGTGCAGCAAGCAATAGGACTTGTACCAAACCTTCAGCGTTTGGTAACATCATGTGGATCTGCTGTAATTTATTGAATAAATCTCTTATTACATATTTGAGTAATTTCCAAAATTTTTGGTATTGCACTGCAATGTACATGCATAGACATATTTTCTGTACATCTTTAATAATCATAGAGTTAGAGCAACTTTTTACACTGTAATTTAAATTTTATCCTCACTTTCAATCTGCCCATTATCTTTACAGCGTATTACTAATTTCACAGCTATTCATGAGACCTTGGACACATTTCTTAATTTTTTCTGTGCCTCTAATGTAAAATGGGTTTAGTAGTAGCATTAATTTCATAGGTGAAGATTAAATGAGATGTTGCATGCAGAATTAGTACAGATATTCTAGGTGCTCAACATTGCTATTTATATATTACCTCCACTCCTTATTAGCACCTGGCTGAGTGGGTTCTCAATGATTATTAATTTGGTGAATAAATGAGGTAATATTTGATATTTGAAATACTTAGCTTGTCTTAATGTCACATTAATTAAACTTTTTCTTGTATTACCATTTAATTGAATCTCTAAATTTAACACTTATTATTATGGTTTTTTGAAAGTAACACAATTTCATTACAATAATTTTACAGTATAAAGAGCAAAGAAGCCGGGCTCAGTGGCTCAGCTTGTAATCCCGTGCCTTTGGGAGACTGAGGTGAGTGGATTGCCTGAGCCCACGGGTTCGAGACCCACCTGGGCAACTT
>NW_007249811.1:273920-280908 GCF_000164805.1 Carlito syrichta | reverse complement strand
AACAAAAAATCAAAAAAAAAAAAAAAAGAGCAAAGAGATGGAACAATGATTACATGGTAAGTTCGTGGTCTTGATCTTAAGCCCTTGAATCTTATACCTATATAAGTAAGTTTTTCCCAAGTAGCGGGCTAGTCAGTTAGGAGACGGGATGATAAACTTTTATCCTTGATAATTAATTTCCACAAATTCTGCCACTTCTATTTATTTTCAAATAATATATTTTACCAATTTACAGTGACAACTAGTGTGGACCTAAAAATATACACATAACATAAATGAGAGTTTAAGAGGACATGAAGTAGGTATTAATAAATGTTTACTTAATTTTTAAAAATAAAATTGAGTTACCAGATGAATATGTAAATTGTGACACACACACAGACTAAAACACTACATAGCAATGAAAGAAAAAAAAACTATTTTTAGATGCAGCAACATGGGTGAACCTCTAACTACAACACTGAGCAAAAGAAGCAAGTAGCAAAAAAAGTATCTATTGTTTGACCCTATCAATATGATGCTCAAAAACAAGCAAAATTAATCTATTGTGATAGAGGTTAGATCAATGCTTTCATTTGGGGAGTATTGCCTGGGAGGGTTGATTAGGGAACTTTCTGTGCTGGAAATGTTCTTTATTTCTATTTGGGTGGTTTCTCACTGACATATTTATATGGGAAAAACAACTGAGCTATGTGCTTAGAATTTATGCAATTTTATGTTTCAAAGTTATATTTTAATACAAAGTTTAAAGTTTAGTTAACATATAAAAATGAAAACACGCAGATAGGTAATGCTAAAAATGAATTTAAGGAGATGTAAATAAAATTTGCAGTGCCATTGAGAACGATAATTTACCTTAAGAAAGCATTCCTATCATGTCATAAAACTCTACTGAGCTATAGCAAGTCATTGATGGAATTCCCATGTTGCAGCTATTGGAACAGAGACCTAGTATAAGTAAAGGAGACATCTAATGAGATAATGGGTGTGAAGATATGTTCTAAGATATCAGGAGTCATACATAATTCATTTAAAAATGAAATTGGAAGTAATGGATTTAGATGGTGCTGCTGGAAAGTTTAGGTGGAAGGCTAAGGGGACTAAGGGGGGAACGATAGCCAGTGGAGAAGGCTGAGAATAACCGAATGCACTGATCAGGTTTTAATCACAAAAAGAGAAAACCATTCCCTAGGTCTTCTGATGTGATGTGGAGGATAGACACAGCACCTCCTATGAAACTTTCTTGCTAAAAAGTTGAGCCTAAACCTGATGAAGCTTCTGGCTCTCATTGCCAGTTTTCTGGAAATAGGCGGGATAGAGAAACAACATGGTGGGATACAATTAGCCAGACCAGGATGTGGGAAACTTTCTAGGGCAAGTGAACCTATTTTAAACTAATAAATAGTAAAGAAGGGGGAAAGGAAGAAAAACAAGGGAGACTGTGCTACCACAAGAGGTCTAATTCAATTACATGCAATATATTAACCTCACTTAGATTTTGATTCAAACTAAGCAAAACATATTTATGAGACAATCAGGAATATCTGAATTCTAATTAGATATTAGATAATATTAAGAAGCTATTATTACTCTTTCAGGTGAGATGGTGATGTTAAAGTCCTGTTTTTCAAAAAAAAGAGTCAAGACCTTATTTTGTAGATACACATATTCAAGTAGTTATGAAAGAAACGACATGAAAATCCAGTGGCATATGGGAAAGGGTATAGATGAAACAAGTGTCCATATGTTGATAACTTTTGTAGCCGGGTAACAGGTATGAGAGGACTTGTTATACTATTTTCTCTGCTTTGAGTTTGTTTAAAAATTTTAGTAAAAAAGTTAAAATTGTTTGAATCTAGTTTAATAGTTTGAGACTGAAATTCCTAGGAAATAAGGTGGGGAAGGATGGTCTTCAGTTCAATCCTTATTTGCCGAAACATAAAACATTTCATGCGTACACTTTTATCTTCATAGATGGTTAATATACACTTAGATACACTAAATATATACCAATATCATCTCTGAGGTTGGGCCTCCTTCAAGTTATTCTCTTATTTTAAGCAAATTGGCACTGCATAACTTATCAGAGAAGACAAGATTGAGTTCAAATAAAACGTTCTAAAATATGGAATTTCTTTGTAAAACTAGAGGGCTATTATTGCTCTTCATTTTATTTTTATTTTTGTAAGCACTTCTGATAACTCATATTTAATATTGAGAGAATTCACTGATGCATTTATTTGATATTCAATATGGGTACCTTCCAAATATAAAATTCTTGTCCTAAATATTCAAATACATGTTGTGGCATTTTATACAGTGGTTTCTCAGTATGCAGGCTCCAACCTGCCCAATTCAATTTTTGTTGGTACTGGTTTTAGAAAAAATAATATTTCAAAGAGACAAGCAATTGACTTAACAATTCTTCACTGGTAGGTGTATACTATACAATAGTCTTGCTTGGTCTTGGGCAGGGTCGGGTTTGGGACTGGTCAGTATGTGTCTACTTATGGGACATGCTTGGCCTTCGGTTTGAACTTGATCCTGTTCCCTAAAATGCTACTACCTGCACCACCTTGGAAAGTCCACCCAGCATAGTTTGAGTTGTGTAGTGTCAGGCTTAGGGGTTTCAGAGAACGTTGCTAAGAAATTCTCTTACTTGCCTCCACCTTTTTCAATCTCGCCATTGAGTTGGGGCTAAAAACTTGGATGTTGTCAAGTCTGTACATAGGGTTGAACCTGGTGGGTATATCAATAAGTAGCACAAAACAAATTTAAATAAATCTGGCTTTTCTTCTTCATTACCCTCTTTATCTCGCTCAGAAATGAAATCTTTCATTATTTATATTAATATCAGCTTGTTAAACTTATTTTAGAAGGTGTATATTAATTTTTTTTGCTAGCGGAATGCAAGACATTAGTGTGTTAATTTGTGTTTTAGCTCAGTTAGTAAATTTTTATAAATATTTCTTCAAAATTTATATTTTAGGCTTAGTTTTGGTATCATTCAAATATTAAGGAAGGAAATATGGGCTGTATTATTTTGTTTAATGGATAATCACAAATTGGAATTGTTAATGAAATTGCATTAGATTTAGTCTCAAATTACTCTTAAAATATGCATGACCAGAGGACTAAAGATATAAATAGCTTTGATTATGGGCCAAATTCTGCATAAGCTTGTTATTTTTGTAACTTGATATCTTGAAAGGAAAAAATAAATAAACTCAATAGACTGGGCCAAAAGTAATGAGACCGTTTTTTGTTGTTTTTTTTTTTAAAAAAAACAAGCATAAAGTATTTTAAATGCTTATCCAATGATTATTTACCTTCTGAGAGGTCATCTTTAGAAGTTTATTTAATAGCAGTTGTTTAAAATATGTTTGGAGGTCCTTTATGATAGCTATTTTCAACTCTCACAAAAATAAATCTTATTCTATATTATTTTTGAACAAAATGGTATCAATCAGCTATTTCAACCTTCTTAGTACAGGTAAAGCACTGAATACATTTTGTACCCAAAAATCAAAACCTCACTTTAAGTATAAACATTATCCACCATTGAAAATACTGTACTCAAACAGACAACTAGCCTTTGAAGTCCAAACATTTAGTACAGTGTTGGCAGTTTTCAAGGCAGTTTTGCCTTTGAAGAGGGTAGTGCTTATGTGGATGTAAAACTTTTGATGAACTTGTCAAAGTCTGTCATGTGACTCTGAAGTCATGTGTTCTTAGGATTTGAAGTAAATTAATTTTACATCAAGTTTACTGACAGTACACTATGTCATGCCTCTCTAAAATTCTTTTTTAAATTTTATTTAATTTTAAAGATGTGGGGTACAATTCAGGATTAGGTATACAAGTGGTCATAGTGCAGGTAAAGTTTGGGTCTCCCTTTGGTCCCCCACTTTGCCTGGTTTGAGATCAGGTAACTCTATGTTGTGGCCCCTCCCCTTTACCCCAGCAGTATCCCATTTCTGCCAATCCCTTTCTTATAGAATTTTGGTAAATGTTCTGGGTCTGCTTATGAATGAGAACATGTGGTACTCTGTTATTTGTTTCTGTTATAGATCACTAAGTATTATAGACTCTAAATTCATCCACATTGCTATGAAAGGCCAGTTTTGCACACATCTTTGTTTCCTTACATTAGTCCTGTCCGAATTTTTGAAATAATTGTATTAAAAACAGAGTGTTATTTATTGTCTTTGGAGGAAGATTTTGCAGTCAAAAGGTATAACCAATGTGAACAATTAAGTTTGTCATTATGCACATCTATATGTAGGTATAAAGTGTCAATAAGATCAATATTATTGGGAATTTGGATATTGTGTTGCAATCACATCAATGCCAAGATTCTATAACATTGCCAGGTTTAGAGAAGAGGAAGATAGGACATTTACACCATATTACATAGGACCCATCTAGATTGCAAGCAACAAAGAATTGAGTCTAAACTGGACTAAACAAAAAAGTCATCTTATTAGCTCATGTAACAAAATGGTCCAGGAATACTGTTTTGAAATCATGGCTTAAGTAAAAGTGATCAAGATGTAATTTCTTTCCATCAATTGTCTCTGCTCTCCTGTGGACATTGGCTCTCTTCTTAGACTGCATATGAAGGAAAGACAACAGTAGCAGATTTATCCTATGTGCTTCAAGTTTTAAATTCATAATTTGAGTCCATAATTTGGGAAGGATCCTTGCTTTGTCCCAAAAGGCTCAACAGAGTTCTCATTTGCTCTGTTTGGGTCATATACCTGATGTGAATCACTTTGAGGACAATAGGATATGCCAGTTGGGTTAGGCCAATCAGAAATTATCACTGAAAATGGATGTTGAGAACAGTCAGGGTTGTTTCCCAAGGCCAATTTGGAATATGGGTGCTGGCCGGCAGAAACAACAGATGCCCCCACAGACTCAAATGCCTAGCACATTTCATCTTCTTCTATGTGTATGCTGGTGCTTTACATATATTACTTTAGGTAGCACACAAACTGTTTTTCTTTTGGTGGAGAGAGAGAGAGAGAGAGAGAGAGAGAGAGAGAGAGAGAGTGAGAGAGAGAGAGAGAGAGAGAGACGAGAGAGACTACTACTTGCTTGGGGTGACAAGTCTACCCCAATGGAGTAGGATGGAGTCCCCAATCTTATTTAAGTTGATTCTTGACTTTATTTGCCAGTGGGAAAAAAATTTGCCTTGTAACATAATTATGTGAATTAATGACCCACCAGATTAAAGAAACATAAAGCTAAGTAACAACATTTGACGTAGGTGGAACTAGACAGCTGTCAGCTGCTATATCCTGCCCTTTCCCGTCAATTTCTTGGTACTGCAGAGATTTCAAAGCTATTTACATGTAATATATTATTCAAATATAAGTAAGAAGCAGTCTTTTTAAAATTCCATCTAATGTCCAGTACAGAGTCAGGCACCAAACAATGATCATTGTTGACCAATGTTTCAAAACATAGATGTAAACTTTTCTAATTCATAAGCTATGTACAGTAACTCTGACTTTATCTTGCTGCTTAACAGCCTAAATGGAGATTGTGGATGATAAAGATCTGGGAAGATACTGTCCTTCATGGCTGAGTTAGGTATGGGACAGGAGAGAGACAACCAGTTATTGAGTAAAGTCCCTCTCCTTCATAGATCCCGAAAAACCCGCATTCCTTTTTTTTTTTCTTTTTTCTTTTTGTTGCTCTCTACAGGATAGCCAGAAGGAAGTGAAAGGGATGCCATATTGTCCCCGTATGTATAAAGAATTAACTAACAGGGTAATTAAATAGAGACTAAGGAAGAGTTATATTTGTTGGATTAAAAAATATCTCTTCTATTGAAAACCTACTGGAAAATTTTATGATCATCTTGAAAGTGATATTTGCTATATGATATTTGCTCAGATAAGCTCTGTGCCACAAAATTATTATAATTTTCAAATTTCCACAGTTATTTTTCAAGTTCATCATCTTGAAATTATCTAATGGTGCCTGTGCTATGGTTGTGATCTGACTTCTTTGAAATCAAGCTTCTCATCACTTGGACACATATTCAATCCAAGAGGTAATCTCTGAGAGAGGTGAAGTTTTCTTTTGGGGCTATAAACCAGTCAAAACTCACAAAAAGGAAGCTTTAAATTTCCACATTGGGAAGGGAGTTGTTAAAGCTGGCTTTTAGAGTGATGAAACTGCAATGTGGTATTCTGAATACATTCTCTGTTATCCTCTCCCCTCCCTCCACTCTCTCTGAGCACTTGCATTTAGAAACTGGTGGAACGTTGTCTGCATTAACATTGCCTCCTTTCTCCATTGATTTCTGTTGTGAATAGGCTTCCTTGAATTCATGGTCATCTGCATCTTTAGGGTTCCCCTAAGGGATATTGGATTTCCTGCTTCTAGGACTAATCAGAACCATTAATCAGCTATGAAAATAAGCCTATAGACGCTGGAGGCCTGAAGGAAATGAGGACTGGCTTATTGAAAATTATGCAGTATGTATAGAAGAAAATATATTTATCTATGAATATTGTGCAGTTCCATAAGGATTTGAAGTGGCAAATGAAAAAAATATTTTCAATGTTTGTATGGGTCGGGGTTCAGAACCTTCTTCTGGAATGAGGTAGAGGCTGCAGGAAAGTGCTTACTTTCCTTCAGTTGATGAACGGAGCCAGATGGCACAGTCCACGGAACCTGGGCTTTGGCCTCAGGTGGAAGGAGGAGGAATCCGTGTTTTGCCTGTCATTGGCTTGCCAACCGCTATTTTCACACTGGTAAGTGAACATGATGCTATATATATTTTATAATCAATATTTTTTATTATGATATTGTGGGGTACAGTCAAGGGTTAGGTATGCAAATATGCTTCGTTCAGGCACCCTTGGTGATAAGAGGTGTCTCTCCATCCCCAGATATTTACTACCGTTTACTACCCATCTCCCTTCCCCTCCCCCCCATAGTTTCCCACCACTGTCAGTCATTTTCTTATAGT
>NW_007249811.1:194447-273144 GCF_000164805.1 Carlito syrichta | reverse complement strand
TCCCTGCTCTCTTGATGGTTTCTTTGGCTTTGCAGAAGCTTGTCAGTTTAATGAGGTCCCACTTGTCTATCTTACCTCTTATGGCCTGTGGGTTTTGTGTTTTGTTCAGGAATTGGATGCATGATGCTATATTATTCTAATTTCTACAATCATCCTTGTTAGAGGGCTACTGTGGAGATTAAATAATGTAGTATATATCACAGAATAGGACCTCAAACTTGACTTCTTTGGGGTTTTCTTTGAAGCAGGTCTTGTGTTGTAAATTTGAGTGTAAGGAGTATATGTGGGAAGGGTGGGCAACACTGGTAGGGAAACAAAGGGAAGTGAAACAGGAGAGAGGGGGTGATGAACAGAAGGAGATGTAGCTACCAAGCCAGGTATCACTGTGGGCAACTGCTGCTTAATCACACAGAAGACTCTGGGAAATGGCACAAAATACTCATCTCAATTATTGCATCCATGTGCAGAGGGAGCTTGGGTATTTATACAAGTCCTGAAAGTTATTGCTTAGATGTACTCTCAACAGGTAGCAATACCTCTGAATTTTCTATACTTCCTGATTACTGGTTGTGAGCCACATGGCTTTCTATATTTCAGGAAAATGAATCTTTAGGTCCAGAGTGCAGATCCTGATGTGGGAAGATGACTGGAGCACGCTGAAAGTTCTGAGTGGTGTGGGCAGGTTCCTGACTTGTGACACAATCGATAGGTGGAGGCAGCTCTGTTTGCCCTGAAGAGCAGAGTAAATGTGGTATCTCCCAAACCCACTTTACTAGGAAGGTACTTGAAGATGCTCTCTAACAAAATGAGGGTGTAACCAAGAACAATGCATCATGGGATGCAGGAAACAGTCAAACCAATCAGGAAAGACATAAAAGGGGAGTCTTAGGATGAGAGCAAAATGGCTTGCCCAGGGAGCAATCAGTCAGGGCTAGAAGTGAAACAGCAACAATCCTGGAAGGGAGGTTTCTGGATAAAGTGGAAATAAATAGAGCACTCAGCTAGATGGAGAATTAGAAAAATGAAGAAAGTGGCAGGAACTAATAGTTGCTGGAAAGAAAAACAGTAAGAGATTTCAGGAAAGAAACAGCTATAAATGGAAGCAAACGTAATTATGGTTTACAACTTGGGCTTTCCAATGAGTGATATTTACACAGTCCAATTTCTGGCTCTTATGATCAGCATATAGACAATGCAAAGGATCTAATTATGATATCAGAATGAAACGTAAGTATTACCAGCAAAGGTAAAAGCTGGAGAATGAAGGAAACTAAAGGAAAGCATAAAAGAATTAATATTGTCTTCTTCCAAAGTTGGAAGCCAGAATTTGTATATAGATGTTGGAATGAAAATGTGAGGTTTGTAAATGTATTTATATGTAACCGAGAGCAAGGCAATACATTCACAGTTGAATTTTTGTGAAGTAAAGGACATTTGAAAATATTTTGGATGACTAAGTTAATGATTAGTTTATCTGATTTAAATGCAGGAAATAGAATATTAGACTTTTAATAAGAGCCTTGGATGACCTAGTCTAGCCTTCTCTTTTTATGACTGTAGCAACCAAGGCCCTAAGAGTCGAAGTAACCTGTTCAAATTTGCATTACCAACTAGTAGAAAAGACTATCCTGGAGCTCAGTTGCCCTGCCTGAAACTCATCTGTTCTTTTCCTACCTTTCTGTAAAGATTGAACCATGGTTGAAGAGCTGTGAGAATGTATAGCAATAAGAAATGACAAAGCCTTAATGGGAGACATTACTAGCACCTGCCAATATCTCATTCTCTGGAAATAAGGAAAAAGACACTTTCTAGCTCTTTTCTTCCCATGTGACCAGTCACTTCCCACTTCCATTGGGGTAAAGAATTTAATTGCTAATGAGCTATTCTTTCTCTCCTCCATTGCCTTTGACAATGATGGAGAAGGAGGTGTTTACACCTGGTATGGTTTGCCATTGTCAGTTTAAATGACTGAGTAGATCAGACTTTCCTGTGGAAATGTAATGGACATGAACTATGAACAAAGAACAAATCTTGCAAAGTTAAGTCACTGAGATTTTGGAGTTGCTTATTACTGTAGCATGGACTGTCCTATCTTAATATAGACATCAATGCTACTTTTTCTGGAATTAATTTATAATATCCATAAAATTAAAAGATTCCTCAAAATAATTCTGCATTATAATGGTTTAGGCTATGTATGAACAAGGCAAAAATTATAACTATTTTACTTTAATATATTCACATAGAACATTTCATTTTAAATAGAAAAGATATATATTTTTACAATGGTCTCAAATTAGATTACTGTATAATCTCTGAAGTGGGCTTCTTGCCCTAAATCTTCAATGAAAATAACTTTAAATTTCAGTATGTCTTTAATTTAAAAGAACTTCTCTTTACTATGTGTTTTGCTAATGTCACTTTATCTAATAATACATTTAAATTTGTAAATTTTTATTGTAACATTGATAACTAAAAAGACTGGAGAAAAATAAAAATCATTTAAGATGATCAGTATTAATAGAAGATAAATAATGTATTTGTTGCTTAGTACATTTAAAATGCACAGAAAACTTGTTACCAGTGTAACATTTATAGTTCAACAGCATTAATTTATATGTATCATATCTTTTGTACATGTTATTAGGATTTGCATGTTTTAGGGTTTTTTATTTTCTTTCACTGTATTTGTATCAATGTTGACTGTATTTGTATCAATGTTGACCCCTAATTTCGGGGTGGGAAGCACATTATTTTTTGTAAAAAATTTCTTTACATAGTTACCATTTTTTTTTTTGCATGTGATAAGAACATTTGAGAACTACTCTATCACCAACTTTCAAGTATACAATACAGTGGAGTATTGTATACTTAGTCTACATGACTAAGACTTTGTGCTCTTTGACTAGCATCTCCCCATTTTACTCCGCTCATTTCTAAATCTTACTGTCCAGCTCACAGTACAATTTCTTATTTTGGACCTCCAACCACAGGTGAGGGTGAGAATCACCAAAGTGAATATTATTCCCATTTTTTTGAGTAGACCCTTGACATCACATGGGAAGAACCATGACTGAAAGACTTGAGGCAAAGTAGGAACAGACCAACAAATCAGATTTTTAAGTAATTATTTTACTTTGTTAGGTAGTTTAGTGTCACGCATAGCTGAGTACTTTCATTTGCTTATATGTATCTGACTAAGTGAATAAAAGCAAATTCAAAGACTAATTTTTATGACAATTCTAAGTCTCTGATGTTAGTGTTTCTATATAAGAAGAAATTGGAACCTGGCTTAGATTATGTTAGTGAGGCCATGTGTGTGGGAGAGAAAGAGAGAGAATGCATGTGTGTGTGTATATATACATGTATATGTGTGTGTGTGTATATGTGTGTGTGTATGTATGCACCTCTATTCCTTCCTTTGGCTACCATAGCTCTATTTCATCCTTGGAGAATAGTATCACTGACTTGCTGGTCATTTTACCACTTCTTGTTATTTGTAGTGACAAGGTCTTGCTATGTTGCCCAGGCTGGTCTTGAACTCCTGGGATCAAGCAATTCTTCCACCTTGGCCTCCCAAAGTACTCAGATTACAGGCATGAGCCATTGCACTTGGACTTGCTCCAATTTATTTATAGACAAAACCTTTTTTCCTAATCTCCCTATTTCCTTTACCTTCCTTAGATAACATTAGTGCTCACTTATTCTGGTGGTTGTGGTTGGAATGGGATGGGTGGCCTTAATCTTTAGGTCATTTTATCTGATTTTGCTACCACATTTCTCCTCAGTTGAAGCTCATGATCCCGTGTTCTATTTCTGTGTCAAGTCCTACTGCTCTCTTGCCATTAGGAGTTTACTCCAATCATAGACTCTGCACTTTTTCTCACCTTTCTCTCTCTCACACCCACATATTTCCTGCCATCATTTTTAGTTTCATCTGCAGCTTGTCCTTAGCTATGTTGCCACTCTTGTTAATCACTCCTTGGAGTCCCCAGACTCCTAGTTTCTCTCTCTCCATAAAGCTGCACTGCTTGACACCAGCTATTTACTGGCACATTCAACTTGGACCTTTAAATTCCAAGGCAGTTTTCATTGTAAAGGTCTTTTATGACTCTGTTTAGGAAGATGCCAAGGTATCTCATTTTTTTTTGGTGGCTATTGTAAATGGAATTGTGCTTTTTATTTGGGTTTCTATTTGTTTATTATTGGTGTATAGAAATGCGATTGTCTTTTGCACATTTATTTTATACCCTGAGACTTTGCCAAAGTCCTTTATCAGTGCATGGAAGTTTCTGGCAGATTCTCTTAGGTTTTCAAGGTATACAATCATGTCATCTGTAAAGAGAGACAGATTGACTTCCTCTTTTCCTACTTAGATACCCCGATCACCTTCTCTTCTCTGATTGCTCTAGCTAGGACACCCAAATCTATGTTGAACAGGAGGGATGAGAGTGGGCATCCTTGTCTTGCTCCAGTTTTCAGGGGATATAGTTTCAATTTTTGTCTGTTTAGGGGTATGCTGGCTATGGGTTTCTCAGAGATGACTTTTACTATTTTTAAGTATGTTCCATCTATGCCTAGATGTTCAAGGGTTTTTATCAAGAAGGGGTGCTGGATTTTATCAAAAGCTTTTTCTGCATCTAATGATATAATCATGTGGTTTTTGTTTTTATGTCTGTTGATGTATTTAATTATATTTATTTTATTATATTATATAATTATAATTATATTATGGTCTTATGAATGATGAACCAGCCCTGCCTCCCGAGGATGAAGCCTACTTGGTCGTGGTGGATGATTTTTGAGATGTGTTGTTGAATCTGGTTTGCTAGGATCTTGTTGAGAATTTTAGCATCTGTTTTCTTTTCTTTTTTTTTTTTTTTGAGTTGGAGTCTCACTCGGTCGCCCAGACTGGAGTGCAGTGACTGCTCCCGGCCACCGCAGCCTCGACCTGCTGGGCTCCGGCGATTTTCTGCCTCAGCCTTCCGAGTAGCCGGAATTACAGGCATGCGCCACCACGCCCGGCTGATTTTTTTATTTATTGTAGAGATGAGGTCTCGCTGCCCAGGCGGGTCTCGAACCCGCGGGCTCAGGCAATCCACTCACCTCAGCCTCCCAAAGGCGCAGGATTACAGGCTGAGCCACCGAGCCTGGCTAGCATCTGTTTTCATCAAGGATATTGGCCTGTAGTTCTCTTTCTTTGTTGGGTCTTTTCCTGACTTGGATATCAATGTGATATTAGTTTCATAAAATGATTTGGGGAGAGTTTCATCTTTCTCAATCTCCTGGAATACTTTCAATAGGATTGGTATCAGTTCCTCCTTGTATGTTTTCTAGAATTCTGCTGGAAAGCCATCTGGTCCAGGACTTTTTTTTGTAGGTAGTTTTCTTATGACATAATCAATTTTCTTGATCGTTATTGGTCTATTTAGGGTCTCAGTTTCTTCTTGTTTCCACCTAGGACGTTTGTGTGATATCAGAAAGTCCTCCATTTCCTTTAGGTTTTCAAAACACTGCTCAAAGAAATCAAAGATGACACAAACAAGTGGAAAAATATTCCATGCTCATGGATTGGAAGAATCAACATTGTTAAGATGTTCCTTCTGCCTAAAGCAATCTACAGATTTAATGCAATACCCATCAAATTACCAGCAACATTCTTCTCAAACCTAGAAAAAAACAACACAGGAATTCATATGGAAACATAAACAACAAAGAATAGCCAAAACAATCCTCAGGAAAAAAAAAAGCAAGAGGTATCACACTCCCAGACTTTAAACTATATTATAAAGCAACAATAATCAAAACAGCCTGGTATTGGTACAAGAACAGGCATATAGATCAATGGAATAGAATTGAGATTACAGAAGTAAAACCTCAATTTCTCAACCAACTCATCTTCGACAAAGCCTCCACCACCCACCACTGGGGAAAGGAGAACCCATACAGTAAATAGTGTGGGAATACTGGCTGACCACATGCAGAAGATTGAAACAGGACCCCTACCTATCTCCATACACAGAAATTAACTCTAAATGGATCACAGATCTAAATGTAAAACCTCAAACTGTGAGAACCTTAGAAAATACAGGAGACGCTCTTATGGAAGTTGGCACTGGAAACCCGATCAAAACCCGAAGTGCCCATGCCATAAGAGATAAGATAGACAAGTGGGACCTCATTAACCTGACAAGTTTCTGCAAAGCCAAAGAAACCATCAAGAGAGCAGGGAGACAGCCCATAGACTGGGAAAAAATATTTTCCAACTCCATGTCTGACAAAGGCCTAACATCAAGGATCTACAAGGAACTCAAGCATTCTGAAAAGAAAAAAACAAACAGTCCTATTACCAAGTGAGCAAAAGATGAATAGACACTTCTCAGAAGACATAAGAGTAGCCAACAGATATATGAAAAAATGTTCAACTTCACTAGTCATCAAAGAGATGCAAATTAAAAATACACTGAGATACCACCTAACTCCAGTCAGAATGGCCATCATCAATAACTCAAAAAATAACAGATGCTGGAGAGGATGTGGCGAAAAGGGAACACTTCTACAGTGTTGGTGGGAGTGCAAACTAGTTCAGCCTCTGTGGAAATCAGTGTGGTGATTCCTAAAAGGTCTAAAAATCAACCTTCCATATGACCCTGCAATCCCCCTACTGGAAATATACCCAGAAGAACTCAGGTCACTCTATGAAAAAGATACTTGCACACGTATGTTTATCGCAGCATTGTTCACAATAGCAAGAACATGGAACCAACCATGCTGCCCATCAAAAGAGAAGTGGATTTAAAATATGTGGTACATATACACGATGGAATACTACACAGCCATAAAGAAGAACAAAATCATGAACTTTGCAGCAACCTGGATAGAATTAGAGTCTATAATACTGAGTGATCTCTCACAGAAACAAAGAACTGAGTATCATATGTTCTCATTCATAAGTGGACCTTGAACAACTACCATATTACTATAATAAAAAGATTGAAATAAAAGAATTGAAACTGCGAGGAGGGGGATATGGGACTGGGGAGGTGGGATTAACAGTAGTTGATATCTGCCTGGGGAAGGAGGGGCACACCTCATCGATAAAGGTACCTGCATGGTGAATATTTGCCTAGCCCTGAATTGTATCCCACAATTTTAAATAAGTAATAATTTTAAAAAAGACAGCAACAACAAAAAAATTCCAAGGCAGCTCTACTTCTGCTAAGATAACTTTATTGTGGCAGGCTGAATCTAAGCCAAGAAATTCAAGAATACAAGAAATATAAAACAGTTGAATCTTGTTTCAATTGGCACTATAGGATGCTCCATGGGTTTAAGCCCCTTTGTGCTTAGACACAACTCAGTCAATTCTTCCCTATGGTCTTTCCATCTGCATAGGGCTTTATCCTGACAGGGTCATAGGCTTTGACTCACCCAAGCCTTTGTCCTTCACTGGCTATCCTGAGCTAGCAGAGATTTAATCTAGCAGGACACAGAATTGTAGTGACTGGGTCTTTCCCAGGTTCAAGTTACTGTCTGTCAATATTTTTGACCCCTTCCCTTCCCCCACCCTGCAATTTCCCAGCGTACCTTCTCTGTTATTTAACCAGACATTCTTCTGCTTATAATTCTTGACTTCCTTTCTTTTTCTTTTTTTGAGTTGGAGTCTCACTCTGTCGCCCAGACTGGAGTGCAGTGGCCGCTCCCGGCCACCGCAGCCTCGACCTGCTGGGCTCCGGCGATCCTTCCGCCTCAGCCTTCCAAGTAGCTGGAACTACGGGCATGCGCTACCATGCCCGGCTGATTTTTTGATTTATTGTAGAGATGAGGTCTTGCTGCCCAGGTGGGTCTCGAACCTGCGGGCTCAGGCAATCCACTCACCTCAGCCTCTCAAAGGCGCAGGATTACAGGTTGAGCCACCGAGCCTGGCTCTTGACTTTCTTTCAAATCCCAACTAGTGACATAGTGTCTGGCATGTGGTAGATACACAAGTCTTGTTGGTGAGTAACATGTGGTATCACACATTTTCTTGATTATCCTTCATTTCTGAATTATCCTCTTCCCTTTCTTTCCAATTTCTAACTGTATGTCTTCTCAGGCTCTTGCTGGCTCTTTGATCTCATTCCTGCTTTTGCTCTAGGAATAGACAACCTTTGGATTTACTCCTAGGTTGTCTTTCTCTTGAGCCCCAATCTGTATTTCCAACTCTCTACTAAGCATTTTGGATGATGTTTCAATACCTCACATTCATATATCCCAAACTACAGTCATGATATTTCTCAGCTCAACTTGTAACTGATTTTTTTGACCTGGATTTCCAAGCTATCATAGACTTGTTTGGTTGATAAAAATGAGACAATGACCTTAAACTACTTATATGTGCCTAACACATTGTACGTTCCCAATAAATGTTATTATGCAAATGAGTTGAAAGTCTCCTAACCACTTGTAAGTGAATACCTGAGAGTGTAGTGAGGAAATGAGATTCTTTTAGGATGCATAAGTGATTCATTAACAATTTAAACTTGTTGGTATCTTGGGATTAAATAAGTGGAAGATATAAATAGGAAAATACTGAAAAAATTTGTTGGAAAGAATTTTGAAATAACTTAAAGACCTCAACATTTTTCAAATAACTATTACTTGCAGAAGACTGGCATCTATTTGGTTGTTGGTTCTAAATACCAGATATTTGTTGTTGCTCTTTAAATGGAAAATTTAATGCTAAGTGGTATTGAATTCAGTTGACATATTCATTATAATTATTTACTTACTCCAGCTTTGGCAGCTAAGTACATTTTGGTGAAAAAAATTAAAACTACCTCTTCAGTCAATGTATACAGCAGCTTAAATCTAGCATTGGATAAAATCATCAACATTAATCTCAATTTTAAAAATAAAAATCAGAAAGAAGGAAAAGTAAAACATTTTTCAAATATTCCGTTTCAGATTTGAATTTTTCTTAAGTTTGCAGAGTGCAGAGAGCATTCTCCATCACTACCATCAAGGTCCTTCTTCTCAGTCAATTTTATTTATGTAGAATCTTTCATCAAAAGATCACAAAGAGCTGTCTAACCAGCTATAAAAAAACATAAATCAAAAAAGAAAATGAAATGCTCAAACAATAAAATTATACATTAGAGGCCCATTTAAAGCAGAGCATTTTAAAATGAGAGAAAAGTCTTGGCTGGAGTATACAGAACATAAGTTATAATGGGAAGCTATTTCATAATTTGGTGAAAAATGAAAAAGGCCCACTTCTAATAGTGGAGAGCCTATTATTAGGAATGATCACTTGCATACCAGTGCTTTAATGAAGGGGGTGAAGCGCATAATAATGTGAAGTGGAATTGACAACGTACGGAGGCACTCTTCTTGCTGCTCCAAGGAGGGGAGAAAAAAGAGAATATTCTATTCCAAAAATGGGCATTGTGCCCAAAGAATCATGCTTTTTAGCATTCCTATTGCCTATTGCTGTTGTGTTTTTCTCAGAAAACTGTATACTAGAGTCCCACAGTACATATATAATATACATATCATATTTATGATATATATCCACCACACAAGAGTCTCAAGGAAGCCAAGGGGCTCTTTCAATCTCTACTCTCATCTTTACTTGCTTCTTCAGCACAGATTAATTCAGTGTCCCCCATGTCTCAGGATTTCCAATTTGTAGTCTGAAAATATTCATTTTAATGTACCCAAGCATAAGGAAAATATAAGAACCTTGTAATATTATTGCTTTAACAAAAAACAGCAGAAGTCTTTTTAAGCTTACTTGTATAGGGAGTTTAAGATTTTTGAGACATCATTCTTTTGTTTTATTGGCATTAAAATAAATATCAAGAAAATGTCCTCTGGCATAGCATTTATAACATTCAGAATTTCAAATATCTCCAAGTTTGCGATCCTCTTTTGCTCAAGTCTCACTCTTTGGATAATTTATTTTAGGTCTTGAGGGTATTCTTGCCAGCTTATGGTAAGAAACCTATACAAAGTGTGATATTTACACTTTTTGTTACAGGTAAACTTCACGCTCAAAGTGATACTCATCTTTTGCTTGCAATGTATGTTAAATGAAATGATAATGGTAGTAGGCATAACATTTTAACTTCTCATTTATTTAGGATCTAAAGAATATGTAGTGTAGTGTATTGTTTGTGTGTTACCCAGCCATTGAGAATTGCCAAGCAGGGCAACTTCTTCGGTTCCTCTACCACTGTGGGAGCTTTTCTGTCCTCTCAATAAATCCTGCTTTAAAAAAAAAGAAATTGCCAAGCAATGGACTAATCTGCACACTAAGGGAGAAGGAAGAAGAAAAGAGAGAAGCAACATGGGCACACGATCATCTCTACCACCTGGGATGCTGTCTCCCAATTGATGACATTTACACGAAGATACCAAAGAAGAAAAGAAGCCAGTCATATATGCAGGGAAAGAAAAGGTCTTTCGACTGAGGGAACTGAATGTTCAAAAAAAGAAAAAAGATTCAAAGAATCTTTTTTTTCATTGAAAGAAACCCAGTCAACGTGAATACTGTCAATCTGGAAGGGAGATTGGTAAAAATGAGTCTATATGGGCCATGTATCTGTCAGGATCTTGAGTGCAAACAATGGAAAGCCGTTGCTGTGATCTGAATGTGTTCCTCAAATTCATGGAAACTTAATCCCCAATGCGATAGTTTTGGGAGGTGTTTAGGTCATGAGGGCTCCACCCTCATGAATGGATGAATGCCACTATAAAAGAACTTGTGAGAGAGTGTTGGCTCTCTCTTGCCCTTCAGCTTCTGTCACGTGAGGATGCAGCAGGAAGACCCATACCAGATGCCTGTGCCTTGATCTTAGACTTCTCAGCCTCCAGAACTTTGAGAAATACATTTTTATTCTTTACAAATTACCCAGTCTGTGGTATTTTGTTATAGCAGCACAAAATGGACTAAGATAACTACAATGGCTATCCTAAGTAGAAAGGGATTTATTACAAGGTAATGAATAGCATCCATAATTGATGGGAAACATGAAGAAATAGGTTTGGAAAATGATCAGGAACCATGAAAGGAGAAAACAGTATCTTCAGGATACTGCTAGTGTTTGTACCTCCATTGGACAGGAAATACTTTAATTGATGTCAACAAGGAAGAATCTCTCAACTATTTCTGCAGATTTATGGCCTGCTCTCAGGATTTGAATTTCCACCTGGAAAGACCCAACTGGCTAAATGGGTGTGTATGTTATTTGCTGGGTGATGCAGAAGGAAAGCATGGACCCTTAGATTCAGGAAGACTTACACCATGGGAATATCCCTCCACATAGGAAGGGGATTTAAGTACTGGGCAGTCAAATGGCCACCAACTTGTGCATAGAAAGGAATTTTGGTTTATTAGATGCAGTGAGAGGTCAATCACGGTTTTCAGCAGGGAGGTGGCACAGGCTATGTTTTATATAAAGATCACCTTGGCTATTGTTCTTGAATGTGTCTTGAGATGAATGAAGTAACACTCTAATCTTTGTCATAAAGAAGAACTATCAGTTCCAGATAGTTTAAATATAAATAATAGCTTAAATAGTATAATAATTTTTTTCATATAGTAACTAGAATTTACAACTTGATCAACTAAGTTGTAAGTACTTTGAATATTTTTTCTCTTAGGTTTCAACTGCCTCTAGCATCCTATCCTTTCAAAGTCAGGAATTGAGGGTTTAGTCATGACCTCTACTTTGACTCTGGAGGACTAAAGCAGAAGATCAAAGAACAAAACAGGGACTATATGAAGCACTGGAACTTACACCAAAAACTTGGTAAGGTTTCAGTAAAACTCAGAATGAAACTAGATAGAATTTTTTTAAACAAAGAACACAAAGCTACAAACAAAGCATTTGGCCCTGTGAACGTTGGTATGTTAAAAATTGCTACTCTTTTCATTGTTCCTTCTTTGAAAGCAATTTTGGAAAAGTAGAAATAATTTAAAATACCATTTTTTTCTAAAGTCATAGATTTTCAAATCACCACAGATATGATGCAAATTCTTATTGGATGTCTTAAAGGAAAATTCCAATTGAGAAAGGAATGAAACTCACTGCCCATTAGTTTCCCAAAGTGAACAATAAAGAATTCATTTGGAAGGGAAAACGTCTCAGGTTTCCTTTGATAGTCAGTGTCATAAGTGCAAAATTCAGGTAGCTAATATATTTTAAAAGACTGGGTTAGTAACTCTGGCATGATTTAATTAATTTGCTAATGATTAATAATTTATAAAACTATCTTTTTGTAACAAAAAGTGAAAATTCCCCTGAATGTATGCTTGGGATAAAAATAAATGAGAGACATTTAATAAAAGCAGCTCTTGCCAGAAAGATTAAATCAAGTTATAGTGTGATATGTAGCTCAACTCACCACACACACACACACACACACACACACATACACACACACCCTGAATCATACAGCAAATTAGTAGTGTTTATTCAATCAATTTGTCAATTGTCCTTCAGACTACAGTTTTTAGAGCCAAATCAATTTCCGTTTAGGATAAAGAAGAAAGAGAAAAGACCAAATACTTGTCGAATGTCTTCTCAGTCCCAGGCATAGTGCTAGCCTTATATGTGTTTTCTTATTCAATCCTTATAATAACCTTCCAGGTAGTAATTTCTGTTTGATAAGCAAAAAATTAAAAGTTCAGAGAAATTAAGAATTTCTACAAGGTTACAAAGCTAGTAGTTAGGCAGAGCTGATATTCAAAACCATTTCTGATTAACTCTCTCCAATGTGGACTCTTTCTATTAATACTACATCATGCAACATACAAGAAACCATCTTCAAAAAAATAATTTTGTGCAAATGAGTGTGTAAAAAGTGACTTTAAAAAGTGATTTGCAAAATAAAAGGAATTTAAAACACAAAAAGAGATGAATTAAAATAGATAAATTAAATATCTGATTTGCCTATGGTAACACAGCATTATTAAGCATTAAGCATTAAGCATGCTTGTGTGAAATTGGCAACTAAATTTCACTCAAACACAAACTATCAAACCCATTAAGTTATTAAAATAATTATTTAAAACACAATTCTCTGGAACTACAAAGGTTGAAAAAAGTATTAGTTACATTTTTAAGGTGGAACTGATTGAAAATTCTAATGTAAAAGACTAGAAAATAAACTGGGGAAGTGCATTCACTTTTCTGATCATGTATGTTAAATAGAGCAGCTCTGAGTAAATCATTCATTCTAACAAGAGTGCAGAATTCTTGTATTCTGTATAAAAGTGGATGGACAACTTACAATTTAAAATGGGCATTTTCATACATCTTAAAGTTTTTGAACTAATGAACTATGTGACTTATTAAACTGCACCTAATGGAGAAGAAATGGTTTGATTTGTGTATAAACTAACAAGTCATTGATTTGAAGATTTATAGGTTTGGTTGTCATTCTCACCATCTCCAAGTGGGAAATATCAGTGAATTTCACTGGGACTTGGTCAAGGCTCAGGTTATCATTAGCAATTTTTTTAGCAATGAATATTTTAAATTAAGGCATGTGCTTTTTTTTAGACATAATGCTATTACACAATTAATAGACTAGTATATAATGTAAACATAACTTTTATATGCATTGGGAAAAGAAAAACTGTGTGTGACTTGCTTTGTTTTGATATACTCTGTATGGTGGTGGTCTGGAACCGAACCTGCAATGTCTCCAAGGTATGGTTGTCCCTACTATTTATCATCAGGGCTTCAGAGATTAATGAGGCATTTCAAGGAAGTCATGGAGCTCAATTATGAAAATGTGAATCCCTGTGTCTTTTAAAGGACCTCTGGTTTTCATCTCTGTGAGGAAGTGAGAGAACCCATTGGAGACATTTTTTTTGCCACATAGTAAGAACTCAAAAAATGTTGACTCTTTTTATTATTTTATCTATTGTGTAAAATGGAAAGGCAAGCTCTTTTGCGTGTTTGAATTCCAACAAGACTCTCAACATCCCTCCTCCCAAATTAAGTCTTATTTTGACCAGGAGAAATTAGCTCTGCAAGGGGCCTTAACATGGAAAAAAATGAATGGACTTGATTTTTATTTTTCTAGGGTGAAAGCATCATTAACATTATGTAGTTTTGTATTAAACTAGCATTATGAGCATTGTTTCCAGAAAGAAATGCTTTTGCACAGTGCATTTGAGACAGAGGTGCCGTATTAATCATCTATTTTTGTCCTGTGATGACTCAATGGAGGGCAAACTTAAAGAGACCCAGAAGAAGTCAGAATTTGGCTTTGAACCTGTGCTCAAGTGACTTTTGGGTGCCTGGTAAAATTCTTGAATTAGTTATGTACAAGATCTAGTCTTAATATTGCTGTCTTCAAAAGTCACAGGTATGGGCAGTTTGTGTATATGCTTTTTTTTTTTTTTTTTGATGTTTGATATGTGGATGGCTAGAGAGAAACTACCTAAATTTGTCTCCTCCATGAGTGATTTTGGGAATCAAGAGCTGGAGACTCAGAGAATATGGCTCCTGGTGTGAGCACAGTGGTGCCATTTAGCCCACTGATTCCAGGGTCTGGATGGTCAGACTTCTCTAAGGACAGTGGAGTGAGCAACTGGTGTTGCCATGGGAGTCACAACCATGCTTGGGACAGTTCTTATGTACTGGAAATGGAAAAATTTGTTTTTGTCAGTCATTGTCTATAATTCCTTGTTCAGGACCACTTGTAGAAATATTCAGGTTAGTACTTGAGAAATTCTGGCATTGTCTGGTCTTCTCTCATCTAGTGTGATACTTTGCTCTTTGAAAAATTTCTCAGAAACTTTGGTCAGAAATTAACGGCCTTAATGTGGTGGAAAACTGGGTTGAGTATAGCCTCGTGTGTTGCTGTTTCAACTTCAATAGAATAAGATCTCCTTTTGGGGGTCATGGGTTCTCTCTAGGAACTTTTATGGCAGCGTTTTCCTGCTTTGTTCCATCATGGCACATAGAAAAATGATATTTGTATACAGCAGTTTAAGATGAAGCACTGAGTTTGTTTATAGCAGAAGATGACTGAAGGTCTTGCCCAGCCTCTCTGAGGATTGAGGGTTCTATATCCCCGGCATGTCCATTCATAGCTTAGAGGCTGGCAATTTTTGTTTTAAGGGAACTATGTCTTTTAGATAGTGAACAGTGATGTACTCCAGCTTGCAGTTATGCTGGTAAATATGTACTATGTGGCATATCTTGTTCTATGTATTCTATATGTATTAATTCAATTAATGCTTACAATTCCAAAGGGTATCTATTATTGCTATCCCAACTATATATGAGAGAAAGCCGAGGCGTTTGAAGACTAAGTAATTGACCAAAGGCCATACATTTGACAGAACCAAAATTTGGACCTAAGTAATATGACTCTAGGACTGTACTCTTAACCATTGGATTATATTTCCTTGAAGAAAGTAATTGCAAGGAGAGGAAGGATGAACTAAGCCAATAATCTATGTAATGTCGGAGCCAAGAGCTTTGGTTCTCTAATGATTTGAGATTTTCAGCAACAGAAAAATTTTACCAGAGGTAGGCATCAGACCAAGGCCAGGGTTAGAATCTGAATAAAATAAATTCTTAAAGCACAAAATCATAACTGAATTTGGGAGGAAGGGATATTAAAATTGTATCCTTTGATTTTTGAGCATAAAACCTTTAACCTTCAAAAAGAAGGAGAGACTTGGCATAAGAACTATTTTATAGAATCATTTTTGTCTCAAGATAGAAAGAGTTCCTTAGGTCATCAGGAGTTCTAGAAGGAGACAGGGGATAAAGATCCTTAATCAGAGAGATGCTTCTATTCCTGGCCTGGCAGGGAGGCTGCCCAAATGCCACTTGACTCTCCAATATAGGGCTGAAGAGAGTGTGTGTCAGGAATCTTCACTTAGGTGGCAGGGCTGGGATTAGTAATACTTTTTTCTGTACTATTCCCTATGACAGAAAAAAAAAAATCAACCTGGAAACCTAAGGCTTTCCCTCCTACCTTTCTAGTCCAGCAACCGGCTTGAAGACTTTATTGCCTCATGCTTGATAAGGATAAAGAAATGAGAGGAAGGACAGGTTGTGGTTGATAAGAGATATTATCAATAGTTGATAACTGGAAGTGAGTTAATGAGAGTCCAAATTGCTTCAGTCTTAAATTAGGCCTGAGGTTTGTGCAGGAACAATTTCCCTTGAGGGTCATGAGGTGGTTTTGGCAGAGACTAAATTAACATGCCTTCCTCCTCCAGGGCACACCGCTAGACAAAAGATCCCCTGCAGTGAGGTGTGGCCATGTGACTTTGCTCTGGCCATTGGGTTGTGCAAGGGAGTGGGGTCCACCTCTGCCAGTCCTGGCCCTCACACTCCTCCTTGCTTTCTCTCTTCCCTGGTTTTCTGGCCAGTCAAGAAGATCTAGCAGTGCATTTCAGGACCCTAGGGGATGGCAGAATCACAAAAAGGAAGGCACTTGGGTCATCGGATCACCACAAGGAAGAAATCCACCCCATGATCAGAATACCCAATCAGACTTGAGAGGGCAAGGGATCAAGGGATGAATTTCTATTATGTTAAACCACTGAGATTTCAGTGTTTGCCGGTTACAGTTGCTAGCATAGTCTAATTCAGTGTTGATAATAACCAAGATCATTAACACGTATGCAGTGCTTCTATATACCAAATGCACTTTACATATATTAGCTCAATTAATTCAAATAAAAAATTTATGAAGTGGATACTCTATTATCCCTAAATAAAGATAAGGCTCTGTGAGTGTTAACCTGCTCAAGGTCACACAACTTGGAGTAGTATTGACGGTGTTTGAACCTGGGAAATCTAGCTCCAGAAACTTCTCGGCTGTATTTTATTAATAGCATATAAGGAGTTCCCAATATACATTTATTTTGGAAGATAATATATGATTCTTTGATCAGGAGGGATAATGTAAGACCTGATAGTCACAGATCTTTGAGCCATGAACGCAGAGAAGAGAATGAAGGAATGAACCCAGAGAAGGGAAGAGGAGAGTCATAAGGTGGTATAAAGGCAAAGAAAATAAGGGTCTGAGCTTTGGGAGCCTTGAAAGCACTGGGAGTAGAGGAAAGATGGACTGAGTGGGCTGTGCCCATCACCCCAAATGAACCTCGCTGGAAATGGAAGGGGAAGAGGCTCTTGCAATTAGAGGGTGTTTTCAGTTCCGTGCTGACCTCTCAGACAGCCTCCTCCTGCAGAGGAGAGCGCTGTGTGGGGAGGAGAAACTGAGCAGGGGGTGGGACATCATTTTATCCAGCTGCTCTGTGTCCATATTGCTTCCTCACCTTAAAAATTCTGTAGGTGCATCAGCACTAATGTGAGATGAGCTAATACACCAGGTGACCTAAGTACCATTTCTACAAAACCCAAGGAAAGAAGAAAGTTTATACTTTTCTTTCCCTTCCCCAAAACCATCAAGAAATAATACTATAAGAAAGGGGGATTGGCAGTAGCGGGATACTGCCAGGGGAGGTGGGTGGACCACAACATCCAATAAGGGTACCTGATCTCAAACCAGTCAATGTGGGTACCAAAGAGAGGCCCAAACTTTACCTGTAATATAATTACTTGTATATCTAATCCTGAATTGTACCTCACATATTAAAAAAAAATAAAAGAATCCTGTCAGTACTGGCCCCTTGTTCCAAGAGGACTAAGTACAGCTGTTGATGCTAATATATCCTTTGGAGGGACTTCTTGGGACAACAACCAATAACTTAAGAGTTCTGCTTTTCATGCTGTTCCATCAAGATCAGCTTACTGTGGACCTGAAGAAACTCACAGAAATTTTGGTGAGGGCTATCTGAATTTTTCTAAGTGGGATGTTGGAAAGGTACATTCCTTTCTGCTAACATTAAAACAACAAACAAACTCCGAGTTCTTCCAGTGGTTTAGATATAGGTTCTACAAAGCTAAAGATAAAAATTTTAACTTTCTTCCTTTTTAAATTTTTAATTTCAACAGTTTTAGGGGGTACAAATGGTTTTTGTTTCCACAGATGCATTGTATCTTCATTCCCTTCGATGTATGTGCTCTGTAATTGCTTTACTGTGTTTATTTAGTTAGCTTTTATGGAAAATCTGTTATCGAGGTGCTAACAGCTCAGTGGAATTTGGGTAGATGCTATCAGTCAAAGACTCATGATTTCTTATTAATTTGATGAGGAAGATATGTTGATGGCTCATAAAATAAAATGAATAAGAAAGTGAGGGCAGAGAGCATACTAAATGTGAGCTAAGTATAAAAGTACTCACTTTTTGGTTGTTCGACATCAGTTTCTTGAATATATATTTTATTCTCTTCCTAACTGTAATTACATATTCCCTGACCAACACCTCCCTCCTCCCTCCTTCCCCCATCAACTAAACCTCTGGTAACCACTATTCTACTTCCTCCTTCTGTGAAATCAACTTTTTTAGATTCCATATGTGTGTGAGATCATGTGATATTTATCTTTCTGTGCCTTGCTTATTTAACTTAATGTTCTCCAGGTGCATTCATGTTGTTGCAAATGATAGAATTTTGTTCTCCTTTAATATTTAAAATAGACAGAAAGTAGCTGAGTTACTGCCTGGTACCAAGGGTGTGGGGAGATTAGGGCAGGTGAGGTGGAGAGAGAACTGGGGAATGACTACCAAGGGCTATGAGTTCCTTTTTTGAGGATGAAACTACTGGAAAATTGATTTGTGGTGTTGGTTGCACAACTCTGTCAAAAAACTAAAAGTCAATGCATTGTACACCTTAAATGGGTGAATTGTTTGATATATAAATTAAATCTTGCCGGGCTCGGTTGCTCAGCCTGTAATCCCAGCGCTTTGGGAGGCTGAGGTGAGTGGATTGCCTGATCCCATGGGTTTGAGACCCACCTGGGCAGTGAGACCTCATCTCTACAATAAATCAAAAATTAGCTGGGCATGGTAGCGTGCACCTGTAGTTCCGGCTACTTGGAAGGCTGAGGTGGAAAGATTGCCAGAGAACAGCAGGTTGAGACTGCAGTGGCCAGAATCATGCCACTGCACTCCAGTCTGGGTGACAGAGTAAGACTCCAACTCAAAAATAAATAAATAAATAAAATCTTAATTTAATTGTTTTTTCACAGAGGTTGTACTAGTTTACATTCCCACCAACAGTATAGAAATATTTCCTTTTCTCCACATCCTCTCCAGCATCTGTTGTTTTTGTTATTAATGATGGCCATCCTGATTGGAGTTAGGTGATATATCTGTACGGTTTTGATTTGCATTTTTTTGATGATTAGTAAAGATGAGTGTTTTTCTTGTATCTGTTGGCTGCTTGTATGTCTTCTTTTGAGAAGTGTCTATTCATATCTTTTGCCCACTTTTTAATAGGGCTGTTTTTTTCCCCCTCTCAGCAGGCTTGAGTTCCTTGTAGATCTTGGATGTTAGGCCTTTGTCAGATATACAGTTGGCAAATATTTCTTCCCACTCTGTGGGCTGTCTCCCACTCTTGATGAGACTTTATAAAACAAATGTGGTACATATACATGATGGAATATTACTCAACTGTCAAAAAGGGCAAAATTATGGACTTCACAGCAACTTGGATAGATGTAGAGTCTATCACACTCTATCACCAAAACATGGAACCAAAAAACTGTGTACCACATGTTCTCACTCATAAGTGGACCCTGAACATTTATCATAATACTACATGTTAGAGATTGGCACTGCTGGGGGAGAAGCACATAACATTAATAAGGGTACCTGATCCCAAACCAGGTGAAATGAGGGCCAGTAGGAGGCCCAAAGTTCACCCATATGATGACCACTTATGTACCTAACCCTGAGTTATACCCCACATCTTTAAAATATAAAATACCTCTTTTTTAAACAACAAAAAGCAAGCAAACAAAAAACTAATATTTAGGTGTGTGTGTGTGGGGGGGCGGCAGGGATGAGGACAATGGGGATAGGACTAGGAAAGACGAGTCATATTTAAACCTACCCATCAATGATCAATAATAAATGGGTCTAGTAACCGGGCACCAAGTATATTGATTTAACTTTGGCACACCATGTTTCCCCTTGGGAAACTCCTGTACAAATTGTTGTATCAATTCTTGAAATAAGGGATTTTCACTTCCCTTATATTAAGTGTGAGTGGAGTTCTGTGATTGACAACAAGCTTCATAAGCAGACGCTCTGTTTGGGGAAAGAATACTGGGGAAGATATATGCTTTCTGACATTTCAAGGAGGCCTCTCTGTGTGAGTTATTGCTGAACACTCAATGGCTGCTGCATTTGTTTACACCATCTCTGCACTACCAGTGTTGAATTCATTGTTTGTAAAGCTCTTTGGGATCATTTGTATATGAAGGATTCCATATAAAACTGGTGTTTATTTCTTTTTGTATTAGGCTTTTGGAGCTTGACACATAAGGGTGCTTTTATATGCATCATGCTGGAAATTAAGCACTCAACTCCTATTAACACCACTAGGAACCAGGCTCCTGACTTCTATCTGGGGCAATGGAAAGGGACTCACAGGTATGCAAGTAAATTGAAACAAAGACAGGATAGAACTCAGATATTTATTCAAGTGTTGAAAGTTTTATGGGCAACAAGGCTACAAATAATGTGAATTATTTTGCTGAGATTTTTCTGGAGAAATGGAGCATAAACTATCCCCTTTATTTTATTTGTGGATGCTCTCTCTCTCTCTCTGTGTGTATACATATATATATATACACATTGTGTGTGTGTGTGTGTGTGTGTGTGTGCGCGCGCGCATACATATACAACAGTGTATGTATGTATATAGATAACAAAATGTCTGTTATCAATATCTTGCTACATGGAATCTTCCATTAATTGTCATAATTGTGATTCATTGAGGAAATGATGCTGTTAATCTGTGTCATAAGCCTGAAACACTGAAAACCTGTAAGCTCTTCAGAATTGCAGAAAGACATTAAATTTAGTCTTATTGGGTCTTGATGTTTATTACTTTTGAATTTCTTGAGTAGAGATAATTTCTTTGACATACATGGTGACTCCTCAAACAAAATATAGACTTATCAAAAATATTTTGCACTTTGATCATATTGAATAAAGGAATCTATACTAAAAGGCACACAAACACACATCCTATGATAACAGCATATAAATAACTCATGTTCTGTAAAGATATGCAAATGAATAATTGTGCTTTTCCATATTGATAATGAGTACGTTTTATAATATGATATGATATAAATATACATACATACACATATAAGACAGTTTTGTGGCTCATTTGTGACACTTAGCAAATCAAAATGGTGTTTTTAAAAAATTTAATAACTTTAGGCAGTACAAATAGTTTTTGGTTACATGGATACATTGTATTGTGTTGTGGCAAAAAAGTCCAGGCTTTATGTGTACCCACCGAACCCTCCAATGCACATTGTACCCCAAGGGTGATTTTTCATCCCTTCACCTTTTCTACCCTCCCTCTTTTGAGTCTCCAGTGTTCATTATACCATTTTATGTGCCTTTGCAGTTCCTTGGTTGAGCTCCCACTTATAAGTGAGAATATGCGGCATTTGGTTTTCCATTCTTGTGTTACTTTACTCAGGATGATGGTCTCCAATTCCATTCAAGTTGCTGCAAAAGTCATTACTTCATTCTTTTTAATGGCTCAGTAACATTTCATGGTATACAGACCATATTTTCATTATTCACTGATCGGTTGATGAGCATTTAGGTTGATTCCACACCTTTGCAATTGTGAATTCTGCTGTGATAAACATACACGTGCAGATGTCTTTTTTGTATAATAACCTTTGTTCCTTTGAGTAGATACCAAGTAGTGGGATTGCTGGATTGAAAGGTAGATCTACTTTTAGTTCTTTGAGAAATTTCCATACTGACTTCTGTAGAGGTTGTACCAATTTACACTCCTACCAACAATGTATAAGCTTCCCCTTTCACTGCTTTCATCCAGTATCTTTTGTTTTTTGGTTTTTAATAATAGCCATTATGACTGATGTAAGGTGGTATTTCATTGTGGTTTTAATTTGTATTTTCCTGATGATTAGTAATGTTGAGAATTTTTTCACGTTTTTTGACCATTTGTCTATCTTCTTTTGAGAGATATCTGTTCATGTTGTTTGCCCACTTTTTAGTGGGGTTATTTGATTTTTTCTGATAATTTGTTTACATTGTTTAGACAATAGTCTTTTGTTTGCTGTATAGTTGTGAATATCTTCTCCCATTCTGTAGGTTGCTTATTTACTCTGTTTATTATTTCTTTTACTGTGCAGAAGTTTTATTTTATTTTTTAATGGTGTTAGTTTGAAGCTCACAATATTATGGTCAGTCTTTTTTATTTGTAGACAGATTGCTAGAACAACTTTCAGCTATAATTAAAAAATGGTAATACAGCAGCGAGGTGGTATCAATGGACTGTAGATAGAGACTGAGAGGGATTTAAAGTTCTCATCTATCACGTCCATTGTTTACTTCCTAAAAAATCCTTCTGGGCACAGGGCACCCAGTGTGTTAGATACTGAAGTGTGCACACAATGTGAGTTTCTTATGTCCCAGTGATTTTAAGGTAATAGATTATGATTTTCTCATGATGACCCTTGGAAATGCTATTTAACTTATATAACTTGAAAGTTCACAGATCCCATCTGCCTATGGGTTCAAATGAGGTCACTTATTATTGATGTTATAATCACAATGGTTGTGTGACTTTGGGTAGTCATTTAACCTTTTAAAAACCTGTTAGCTCATCTGTAAAATGAGGATAATAATAGGACTAACATCATTTTGTCTGCAGATTGAAGGAGATGATCCATGTGAAGCCTATAGCAGAATGCCTAGCACATAAGAGCTTAACAATAAATATTGCTAATAAAGACACTGTTCTATTTATTGATTAGCTTACACTGACTATTTTTTTTTTTTAAAAGATGTGAGATGATACAATAAAAACCAAAATATAGTAGGGATTATATGCTAATTTTTTAATTTCCAATGAAGTTTCTTCACAGCAAAATATCTAAAAAGAAAATAGCAGTCATTAGATGAGCAAGAGTTGTCACTATTTCAAAAACCCAATTAAAATACAACTTAAAAATAGAATCCTAAAAGGTGAACCATTTAATGCATTTTTAAAAAGTTAGTCAATTTCTGTTTTGAAGCTAGACTTCGTTTTAATGCTTGCAACACTATGAAAATATAGCATTTTCGTTTTTCTATCAGACTGAATTGCTATCAGATTTTTGTAAACCATTCACTCTGCAAGAATGCTTTGTTCTGAAAAAAGCAAGTGCTGGGGAAAACTCAGCAAGACCGCATAGCTTGTTCTTTGAAAACTAGCACTTGATAAGAGTGTTAACTTGAGATGTAATTCCACTTAGTAAAGGGATCATTGAACAGAATGGATGCAATGATTACACCATAATTACACACTGTAGCTGTAATTATTTTGCAAAGGCAAGGTACATATAACAAATAAAGAAAATATTTAATCATAGGAGTACAGAGGAAGAAAAATCTATTATTTAGAATGAGTAAAAAAGTAGAAAGGATCAAAATGTGTAAAAATCAATGGAAATAAAAGCAGCTTGGAAATGTTTGCACTGAAATAATTGAAAGAATAGAAAACATCAGTTATGACTCACCAATCACAGTAGGACTCTCTTGGACAGGATATTTTGTAAAGTAAATATTAAGAAAATTGAAGGAATGAATCTTTGTTAAATGAATCAATGAAAACCAGGTTAATTGAAGAGTGCAGAGACCTTTAAAAAGTATACTGTGTTGGCATGAGAAAACAACCAAATTAAGGTGTGAAGTTTAGTATAAAGTTTACTTTACATGTTATCATATATAAGGTGTTAAGCTAATTGCTTATGTCTTCCTTTAAAAACAAAAGATAAAAGGAATAGTAAGCACTACTGACATTTGGAACATAATTAGCAATAAAGACTTTACAAAAAGAGCTATTAGATAATAGTGGAAATGGGGAAACAGTATTCATTCAGTTTTCTAGAGGAAATATATCGCTCTGACACCATCAGACATTTAAGGCTTTACTTTATAGAGGCTGTATCGGCCTTGGAGAGTAAGTGACCAGTGTAGGGATAGGTGCTGGAGTATAAGTTGCCAACCTTGAGATCACAGTCAAGAGATTACATCAGAAATCAGGAAGGAGGGTATAATATGGAGTAGTGGGGAGTGTGTCTCGCACTGGTACACACCGCTTGTGGCTGAATAAGGAAGGGTGAACTTCCTAACCAGTTGGCTGATAAACAGATAATTTGATCAGAACAAGGAGGTCATGGTTTTGAAGAATCACTAATAGTCCATTTCTGTCATGTTTATGACCATGTATCCTAAATACTTTTCAAAAATTTGCACATGTGGGTCTTGATAGATCTACAAAGTATGTATAAAATGTGGATGCTTCTTGTTTAATTATTAGAGTTTTATTTGCACTTAGTTACATTATAAGGGAATAAGAAATATTAAATTAAGACAGATTCTGGTCTGTAGATGTCAAGGAATCCACTGCTAATAGATAACCATTGGCTTGCAGATGCCTCCAGAGTCCAACCTGCCTGTGAAGTTCCCATTCTTTAAACTGGTATCACTTTCCCTGATCCCTGGAGGTCATAGCCTTGTTTCAAAGGGAACCATCCAGTCAACGCGGAAGTCACTTCTGCAGACTCCGTTAATGTTCATTACATGCCTGCAGTTACCACATTCAATAAAGCCAACAGGATTTGTATTACTAAAGCAGTGACAGAAATGAGTTTACAGATATCTCAACTGCCCTGTGCCCTGTGGCTATTACCCTTTAACTTCTTCACATGAAGACCACACAGCTAATCTCCTGTATCCCATGATTTAGAAGGTCTGGCCACCCCTGAAAGAAGAAAAGCATTTCTACTGCCTTCATCTCCTCCATTTTTTTAAAGCTGGGGAGTCTGTAAAATTAGAGCTTTGCTGTGGTTCCTTCTGGTGTGTGGTCGTTTTACAATTTGCCAATTTCTTGCAGTGCTTCGGATTGCTACAATCTTATCATTTTCAAAAGCTCATCATTACTTTTTCTCTCTGTAGATCATTTGTAGTTATGAGGAAAGCCTCCCTCTGCTTTTAATCTCACACTGGGGTAGGGTTTCACGTTTTACTTTTCAAGTGCACTTCCACAAAAGAAAAATAAATAGGCATTCTGATTCTTTCAAAATCAGAATGCTATCATAACTTTTTTTCTTTTGCCACTCTAAACTCAAGGGTGGGTGGAGAGGCATTTTCTTTCTCTCCTACTAAATTACTATTAAATGTAAGTGTTGAATTTGGATTGACCAGGCAAAGAAGCAAAGAAGCTAAAAAGAGCTCCTGAATAGTCTTTGTTATCAACAATTGCTCACACAAAACAGAGAAATATTTCTGAGTGTAAAGCTACATCTTCAAAAATCATGTATATGTGTATACATGTGTGTCTATATATTTATATGCATCTGTCTGTCAGTCTATCTATCTATCTATCTATCTATCTGTCTGTCTATTTATCTCTAGTATGATCTAATCTCTAATATAATCTAATCTCTAATATACTTATTAACCTGAAAGTTGCCTGAACAGATGGAGGTTATGAAATAAGCTATTATAATTTAGGTAGCAACAATAACTGAGTCAAGGTGAAGTAGACACGAGGAACTTCAAATAAAATCTTTGGCCCTCTGCTGGATGTTTCATTCTAGCAAAGCACAGCATCTAATCTGAGGCATTCTTTAGTTGTCTTGCAAAAATCAGATTCTATTTATGATGTTACAGCTACTGAGAAAACTAGGGTAGCCCTTTTCTTTCATGATTATGACCCCAAATATTTGCCTCACTCAAAAATTTTTGTATTGAGGAAGTCTAGATATACAATGTAACACAGAGAAAAAAATGCATATGTGTGTGTGTATCAGAGAGGTACAGTGAGTTTTAGAAGGTGGACTTAGAAAGAGTTATTTTGATGTGTTATTTTGATTAATGAGGAAGAATAGTCAAGAATGTGAAAGTTAATTAAACCGTAGGAAAATTTACTGTTCATCCTAGAGTTTTCATATGACAAAGGACTAAAAAACTGAACATAGTTGGATAAAACTTGATGTTGTGAAAGTGGATCTTTAAAGGCTCAGAGAAAATATGGGTACAATTTTCTGACTAAAGACTGTAAAAGGGTAGCAACTTATATAAGATGAGAAGTTCTGTTAAGGAAAGTCTGATGAATTCAAATGAATAATGTTTAGCAAGATGGAGGTGGCTTTCCAGGTCCTTCCAAATGAGCTCTAAATGCACACTAAGTGTGCAGAGAGAGGCATGTCACCAATATTGCCATGATATGATCTTACAAACTGATGCAAGAACTTGTGGAAAACACAAAAGCAAAACAATGTGCTTGAAAAATAAATGTTTACTTTTTTTTAAAACAAATATTTGAAGGAAGAATATGCAAAAGCAAATTACCTTGTTTGAGCAGAAATTATGACATTAACTGGGAGAAACTAGAACCAATCACCTTCTACTTTGCATCAAGGGGTTAAAGTGGTGATGATGTAATCAATATTATTGTGATGGAATTGACAGTCGTGAAAAGCTAGTTCCTCAGGGTGAGAGGAATGGTATAGAGGATGCTGAAATAACTTGCAGATCTAGTTCAACTCAGAGCCTACACATTTTAACCACATCCCAGGCAATACTCTGCTAAGCGCAGTGAGATATTCAAAGGGACGAAGGTAATTCAAATGCTCCTGCTGTAAGCCTGATAGTCATATGTTTGAGGTGTTAGTGGGAGGTGGGAACTGGGGTTCAGTAATGGTAACTGTTTGCCCTTGTGGATAATTGGTAATTTGGTGTTTGTAAATCAGGGGCTGACTGCCTTTGCCTACACAACTCCTCTGTCTCTCTGATAATAAATAACTTATGTTCTTGTGTCCGCATTGTTTAGTAAATTCAGTAGCTTTTGACATTTCTTTCAAAGGGAGGATTTTGTATTTTTATTAACACCATTATGTTCAGGCACATTCTGTGATGGACATGGCTTGGAAGACACCTATTTTTTCTCTATTTTTACTTCTATTTTGGACAGAGAAGTCTAAAGTTTAATCTTCAAGCATCTGAGATGAATGGCCTAGAATCATAGTTTGGTTACTTTGATTAGCCATTGACTTGAATTTTTCATTCTAGATAAAGATTACCCAAGAAGCAAATTAAACTCAGGAAACAATGACATTCTTCAATTCTGTAGTTTATTCGTTAGGCAGCTAGAAAGAGCTTCATGTCCAGTTAGACTAAGAAGGTATCACAAGAGTGTACAAAACAATCAATAAAACAGAGCAGAAAAACAGAGGCCACTGAATTTTATATTTCTGCCCTGCTGTAGCTTTATTCAGAATTTACGATCATGCCAGCCTTTTCACCTTCAAAACATTTTCCCAAGTATTTTGGGATTCTCACATAAATATTGCTGCAGTAAGTATCATCAACATTTAGTAGCTGTTTTTCAAGAATAGCCAAGTGACATTATTATAGTCTGTCATCAAATCAGGGGAGGTGTGGAGGAGGCCAAAGTTGATCATTGTAGATAAAGATGATGTTTATACAGATATGCACAGCAGAGTTTATGCCAAAGAATGTGTATATGCTTCAACATATTAGCAGCATATTTGAGTCTTCTGTCTGCTTGTGGTACGGTGCTCTTCAAACATTGCGTCCAAATATTCCCAATGAGAGGAGAGTGAATGGTATTTACCACATAGATAAGTAGTTTGAAGACTTTTACTTATTTTTAAAGATTTGTGTAGATTTTGGAAGATTTGTGTAGATTTTGAGTTCAACTAAAATGATTATAAAATAAGCTAGTATTTTGTCCTCAGTCATTTCCCAGCTGTCTTAAGAAATTATCAGCAATTTTCATACTTTAGTGTATATAAGTATCATCTGGGATGTTTGTTAACAATGTGAATTCCTGGTCTCTGTATTCACCTTCTTCTCTGGGTCCTGGTTAGGTGAGTGTAAAGTAGAATCTAGATATATTAGGTTGACGCATACAAGTTTGTAGTGTTTGCTTTTGGTATGGCAACACTGAGGTGTTAGGAGTTTGTTTAACATTTGTCATCTGAAGTGACAACGTTGTGCTTGTGAATATGCCTTACATTTTGCAGATTTCAAGAAAGTTAGTGCTATATGTGGACTGAAGAAGATGGAGGGTCAAATGGAAGAAAAGAACACTTCTGACATAGTCTTCTGCTTGAGTTTGACAGAGGAATAAAGTCGACAAGGGCAACTTGAAATATTTGTGCTATGTACAGGATACAGGGAGACTGCCATTTGGGAAAGCACAGCAAGAAAATGGTTCTCTTGTTTCAAACAGGGCCACTTTGACATGAGTGTTTCTCCACATTCAGGAAGACCGTTGCTTTGATGATGACTGTTTAAGCACTGTAATCCACCACGATTCATGTCAGTCAACCCGAGAACTGGCAAGTGTGGTGACCTGTGACCAGTCAACCATCATGCAACATTTTCATTCCATGGGCAAGTGAGAAACGCAGCAAACTTATGCATCAACCCCCAAATTACCTCAAACAGAACCCCCAAATTGTTTCTGTTTAGATGACTCAATACCCTACTATGAGAAACTCGTCTCTAGGAGGCAGTCCTGAGTTGTCCCATCTTCTCACTTTGAGAAGCGCCTCTTTAAAGGCACTAAAAATATTTAGCACAGAAAGGAACCTAACTCTTCAGCTTTCTTGGGCATTCCCACCCTCTACCCAGTCTGAACTCCTTAACTCTTTCTTACAGGAGTCGCTTTTCTCTGTCTTCAGTGTTTTCCCTAGAGGTGTTCCCTCAGCCAGTACCTGAATCTTCAAATTCTATCGATCCTTCCAGGCTCTCAAATGCTGCCTTCATTGCCAAGAGTCTGACCTTCCCCACTCACTCAACTCACCATGACTTTTCTCCTAAGCTCTCTCTTGATCCTTGTCATGTTTATATATGTCTTAGTCTTCTTAATTGAGCCCAAGTTCCACAAGGGGAGTCTGTGTCAGATGAGTTTCCAGGTTTCCAGAAACACATTCGATGTTTCTGTGAATGCAATAGCTGCTCAGTAAATATTGATGGAAAGGCTAACTCTATGAGAAAAAGCTGGTATCTAGAGTTGAGAAGCACACAAAACCAGAAGAGGAAATAATTGTTACTTAGCTCTGGCACTATGGTGATCAACAAGAGCATGCTCCTTTTCTTTAGAGATATGTCTCTTAATTAGGTGGAAAGAAAATCCAAAAATGATGATAACGGTGAGGCAATGAAAAGTGAGCATTTGAACCCATAGATTGAATAATACAAAGAATGAATCCTAATGTGAACTATTAAATGTAGTTGATAATATGTATCAATACTGTAATAAATATAATGTAAAATGTCAGTGATAAGAGGCTGAAAGGAAGGGAGTTTGAGGGGCTATATGGGAGCACTGTACTTTTTATTCTATTTTTTTGTAAACCTGAAGCCAGCCCCAAAATAAAGTATATTAATTAAAAAGTTAAAACATGTTCATTTGGTCATGGAAGAAAAGAGGAAAATGAGTAAGGTGAAATGATAAGAAATTATTGTAACCAATAGAATTCACTCGAGGTTTTTCATGAGCAGTATATTGAGAGTAGCGAAGCAGGGTCTGGGAAGACACTTTCATGATTGTTTATACATAGCACTTCTAAAGAATTCTTTGAACTCAGCTTTATCATTAGTGAAATGAGATTTTCCCACTTAGAAATATATGATAAAACATAACTATCAATAAGCAAGCATGAACCTTGTGATAAACAATGCCCAAGAATTCACCTTGTTACGAATCAGAGTAGAATTGTAAAGTAAATGTGTATGTGTGTATTTACAAGGGCAGAGGTGAAACAGAGCTGTAGGGAGGATAAATTCTACCAAGGAGTTTAAAGAATACTTTCACTGGAATAAGGAGACGTGCCATAGCCTCAACCATTCATGGTTTGACAATTAGAGTGATGAGAAAGAGAGAGAGGAGGGAGAGCAAACTTCTTAGAACTAGACTCACATGTATTCAGAAGCTCATTTTTGAGGAAAAAAATAACAACTTTCAATTTATGTACAGTGTAAAGTATCTAAATGAGTCCATGTAGAATATCATATTGCAAACCCCTTCAGAATTATGCAGTCAGCATAACCAGCACAAAATTTGAATTGTTTTGTTTTAAACTTTATCAGGGTTCTCCATTCTCCATTTAGTGTTATAGCAATCCAGGATCTGCCTCTATTTTTTTTTGCTAAGCCATTTTCATGTACATTAATATATATAAAATTATATATATTTGATATGCATTTCTCTATAAATAGAGAAGAGATGTTTTCACCCAGTGAGTGTTTCCATTTAGCTTTGTCTTCCTCTATTGATGTGGAGAATACCTTTTGTAGCATCATGAGGATGCTTCATGACTAGCAGTTGAAAAAGGTAAGGTAAGTGCAGGCGATTTTAAGGCAAAAGAGCTGGATATAATTGACTCAGGATAAATCTTTTTAGAAGCCTGTTCAGCACCATGGTGCAGTACAGTGCTTCTCAAATTTTAATGTGCAAAAAAAATTCAGGGATCTTGCTAAAATGCAGATTCTTAATTGGTAGGTCTGGGGAGAGACCTGAGAGTCTGCATTCCTGGCAAATTCCCTGTTGAGGCTGATGCTGCATAGCAGGGGTACAGAAAGGCTGCCTCTTACCCACTATACAACTGTTATCTAATCTGATCTCTTTTTTTTCACTTTATGGCAAGATGTGGACACTCTATAGATAGGGAGGAAGTCTGATTTTTTCACTGATCCTTTTGGACGTTCTAAGGATTTACCTTTTGTTTGTCTCTCATTTTTTGTCTATCAGGCAAGGGTATATAAGAAATTTGCATGAGCACCTCTAAATGCTGTACACACTACAGCATGGGCATGTGTAGAAGAGATTGTGTGTAGTCAGTTAACAAATACAATCACCAGAGAGAAGACTTTCTCAGAAAGATAGGTTAAGGATTGGCATTTGGTTATTTGATAAGGCAAATGAGGTGTTCTTTATGATGATCTTTTAAAAAGGTAAAGTGATGAACTGGTAATAAAAATAGACATGTGTTTAGAGATGATTTCTCAGTGGTCCATCCTTGGAGAATCAATCCTCTGCCCTCTGCAAATTTTCACATGATTTCATGACTAAGCTCTTTACAGGCAACATAGAACACCTCGCATGGCTATTTCTACTGTAAATACATTGAACACAAAGAGATTGATCAATGCATTTATATAGGTTGTGCACAATTCCAAATTTTCCTACCGGATGAATGATCCGATCTGCAGAAGCACTTTACCGAGGAGCTAAAGTCAGGATAGGAGAGGGGTGGGGAAAGTGAGAATAATGGGAAGAAAAAAGACAGCTTCAGCAGAGGGAATTCACTCCAGAGGAGGAAAATGTGTTCCACTCCCCAACCTTGCAGGTAGCATGTTTGGCTGCCACAGGAGCACATTATTTGTTCTTTTTCCCTGACACTGAACTAAAGAATGCATTGTGGGAAAACCCATCCTGACATATGACACAGTGCAAAGGAAGATCACAGCGTGAGGCAGCATCAAGGGGTTGACATGGCCTTGATGCACTCAGGCACAGCACGGGGTCGCCGGGATGAGTGGCTCTTCCAACGGAAGCCCCGGTGCAATTTGCACAATTCTCCTGAGAGCTCTCAGTGAAGCCCCAAGCCCCTGTAAACTGGGCCAAAGAGGAGAGCAAAGACCCTGCCCCCCGCCTGGAGACACACAAAGGAAGGCATTTCAAAAGGGGCTTAGTTAAAAGGAGGAAAAATTATACACAAATATTAGAGGAAAATTGGAATGGATTTTTAAAAAGAGTCTAACAGAATGGGAGCAAAGGGGATGGGAAGAAAATCGAAAGTGTGGGGAACTGGGTAGGAGAGCACATATCAAAGTGATGTGGTAAACTTCTCTTTCTTTCTTGTTTTTCCCTCCCCCGCCCCCCCCCCCCCTTTTATTTAAGAGAGGAAACCCTCAGGAAAGCTATAAGTGAACCTGATTTTGGTTAAAGGGACTTCTTGCCATTCACTCTCTCAAAAGTTTCTAGCAGTTGTCTATGTCCAAATGAAAGTTTGCATTTTTTGAAAAAGGAAAAACCCAGCAAGCCCAGTGAGCAGTGTTTTTTTTTTTCTCTTCTGTTTCTGAGCAAAAGACCCGCCTCCACCCATTCTCCCTTGTTGCTCCTGCTTATCATAATATGCCACTTTTTGTGCATCAAATTTACATTTCAAAATTTCCGTATTGCTGCCATACATTAATTATTCATCTGCCACCAGTCCCTTCTGTAGAAGCATTTTAAACTTTGATTTCACTATCCATTATGAGGAAAATAAGCTTTAATCATGACCCCTTTCCAGGGGGTATTTTCCTTTTCTTATGTTACGAAGAATTTACCCTATACATGTGCCAGATAAGTATTTAGAAAAACCTCATAGATTTTTTTTTTTAAAGTAGCCTGGAAAGTGTTGCGATTGAGAATGACCCTTGTTTTCCAGAGCCATTGAAACCTCTTTTGAACAATTCTGGGTTATGTTACAGACAAGGGTTTTACTAAGATTTAATTAGGGTTAGGGTAGTAAAAAATTAACCAATTTTCTTTTGACTCAATTGCCCACCTGCCTACTACTTAAGCCGATCAAAAGAGTCAGACCAATTGTACGTGTGAACCTTGACTTTGGTGGCCTCTTCTCTCTACTTGTAACCCTAGAGGTTGCTTTAGTGTTGTTTATTGATTTCATTTCACATTTAATCAAAAGAAATATATCAAATTTATCATTTTAAGTTATAGTTCAATATTACTTCTTCATGGTGATGATTTTTTTCCAACTTATTTTTGTCTTTAAAATCAGTTCTTATAAGGACAGCTCCTAATGTTTTAGGAAGGTTTTTTTCTTCCTTAAGAATGTGATAAAAGCTAGAAAAAGAAAATGTATATATGCTTTGCTTCATAAAATTTCAGGGGGTTCACAGGTCCCTAAAAGATTGCACACAGACCCTGTAAGGTTCTTGGGCTTTTAGATCAAGAATCCATGATAGTGATATAGAAGTCCCTGAGTTTTACTACCCCTTTCTGGCCTCTGTTCACATAAATCCCAACTGAAATGTGTTGTGTTTAGTATCACACATAGATGGCCCCAACATAAAGTCTGTGTCAGTTTCTTAGTTTGACTGTGCAGAATTTTGGATACCAACTATATTACTCTTTGGTGTTGCAGATGAATTTACTTGGTGCCATATTCTACCTATGGTCCTCTTGATTTCACGTTTGTGGTTAAGCAGTGTGTTTGATGTTGCAAAGCTAGGAGACAGGTGACATGGCCCTCTGTTGTTTTTCTTGCTATGAACAACTGTTGACCTTGAGCAAGTCACTTCATCTCTCTGGTCTTCAGTTTCCTAATAATAACTTAGTTATTAAGTTCATGCTATGTGCTGGCTAAGTGCTTAGCATACACCCTCACAATTTCCCTTCACAATTACTCCAAGGAAAACTTTTGTCAGCCTCAGTTTACAGTTGGGAAAAAAACAAAGATTTGGAGAGGTGAAGGGGGCAGAACCTGGATTCGATCCAAAGTGCATCTGATTGAAGAGTCCAAGTTTAGTTACTTTCCTATTCTCTCTGTTTTATACCTCTTACTGTGTAAAATGAGGCAGTGGTACTCGAACTCAGCACAAAATGTTCCACAATTCTATAAGAGGTCACTGGAGCCATATTAATTGGTAAATATTCTAATCCTTTAAAAAAAATAACAACTTCCTTGAGCTATAATTGATATATCCATATTTAAAGTGTATCTTTTGGTGAGTTTTGACACACCTGAAAAACCATCATTACACTCAAGATAATGAACATATTTGTTACTTCTTAAAGTAGTACTGTAATCCTTCCCAAGGCAACCACTTCTCTCCCAAGGCTTCTCTCTCTACATTCTGTCATTATAGATTAACCTACATTTTCTTGATTTTAAAAAAAGATTGTCTCTCATTGTAATTTCATTTTCCTTTCTCCAATGAGTAATGATGTTCAATATATTTTCATGTACTTATTTGCTGTCCATCTATCTTCTTTTGTGAAATGTTTGTTTAAATCTTTTGCCCATTTTCAAATGGAATTGCTTATTAAATTGTGAACTTTTTATATATTTTTAATATATCATTTATTCAATATATGACTTAAAATATTTCTCCTAGTTTGTGGCTTATAGAGTCTTGCATAGTAGACATGGTTAACTTTGATAAAGTCCAATGTATTAATATTATTTTATGAATCTTGTTGTATCTAAGAGTTTTTTTTTGCCTAACTCAAGGTCACGAAAGTATTCTTCTAGAAGTTTTACAGTTTTGGTTTATTCACTTAAGACTATGATCATATTTTAGTGAATTTTGTATATGGTATAAAGTAAGGGCCAAATTTCTTGTTTTTGCATATGAACATCCAATTTTTCCAACAATATTTGTTGAAGAAAAATATAATTGTTGAAATGAAGTAGTGTTATTACTATAATTATTTCTTTTTCAAAGTTGGTTTTGAGTATTTTTAGGTTTACTAATTTTCATATGGATCATTTGCTGTGAAATCTATTTTGCCTCAGCTTTATTTTGATTAGCATTAACATTTCATTTCTTCCCTTCAGATTTTTGTCCTATTGTTGTCATATATCTTACACACATATATACTCCATTGTTACTATTTTGGTATAAACAGCCAATTTGTTTGAAAGAGATTGAAGTAATTAGAAACAATTATATTTACCCATGTAGTTGTAATTTCCAGTGTTTGTAATTCCTTTAAGTAGAACCCTATTTTCTTTTTCTTTTTCCTCTTTATAAAGTTTAAAGATGCAGGACGCAATTCAGGGTTAGGTATACAAATATTCATTATTCAGGTACCCTTGTCCCTTATTGATTAGGTGTGCCCCTCCCTCCCCTGGCAGTTTCCAACTGCCAATCCCACCCTCCCTCCCCTGGTAGTTTCCCACTAGTGCCAATCCTTTTCTTTTTCTTTTTTCCTTAGAAACAAGTTTATTTTCCACCAACCTTATTTCTGTGTTGCTTAAGAGCCTGTGTTGCTTGAGAGCTTAAGACCACTCAGTGGTTGTCCCTACCCATTCAGTGGCCTGAGGAGTGGGAGCTGCAGACCAGTCTTCAGTAGGAAACTGCCGAATTGACACAGAGGGCACCTGCACACCTTCAGACCGGTCTACAACCTCAGGCTTAGTAGCAGTGAACTCAGGAGCTGGAGCAGTCCATTCACCCTGAAATTCTTCTTTGGTCACAGCTTTTTCAGTAGCAGCAGCCTGCTCTTCTTTTTCAATCTCTTCAGTATCACTGTAGAAGTAGGGATCAGGCATAATCTCCCACAGGTGTTCACGGGAGATGGTGCCACGCATGCGTAGAACTTCCCGAGCCAGCATCCACATCGGACCCACTGAGTGAGCTCCCTTATTGTTGCACGGGATGGCAATGTTCACATAGCACAGAGGAGAGTCTGTGTTACACAGAGCAATCGTGGGTAGGTTAACATAAGATGTCTCTGTGATAGGCTGGTGGTCAGCCCTGGGATCAGTCACCACCAGCAGACGGGGCTCCTGGAAGGGTGCGTGGATCTGGTTGGTGAAGTTTCCAGGAGTGAAACGGCCAGCAATAAGAGTGGCTCCAGTGGCAGCAGCAAACTTCAGCACAGCCTACTGGCCAGTATTCCTGGAAGATATGACACTGACATCAGCAGGGGTTTCAATGGCAACAATGGCACAAGCTGCAAGCAGAAGCTGCTCCTAAGTCCTCTTCAGATTTATAATGTAGATGCCATCACCCTTCCTTTTATAGATGTACTGTTCCATTTGGAAGTAAGGTTGGTGCCACCTAAGTGGGTGCCTGCTGCAAGGAATTTGAGGACATCCTCCTCCTTCATTTGCAGGACGTCAAGGGCTCCGGACATTGTGAAAGTTTCTCTTTAAGTTACCAGGGAAATTGAGAACCGTATGGACCCTCTGCGGGTAGCGTGGAAAGGCGCCAATTCCTTTCTTATAGTATTATGATAATTGTTCAAGGTCCGCTTATGAGTGAGAACATATGGTACCTGTTCTTTGTTCTGTGACAGATCACTGAGTATGATAGACTAGAGTCCATCCAAGTTGCTGCAAAGTCCATATGTTTGTCCTTCTTTGTGGCTGCATAATATTCCATTGTATATGTGTATCACATTTTAAAAATTCAGTTCAGCTTCAATGGGCAGCATGGTTGGTTCCATGTTTTTGCTATTGTGAATAGAACTGCAACAAACATGCGTGTGCAGGTATCTTTTTGGTAAAATGATTTGAGTTACTCCAGGTATATTCCCATTAGGGAAATTGCTGAGTCATATGGAAGGTCAATCTCTAGTTCTTTCAGAAATTGCCACATTGTCTTCCAAAGAAGTTGTACTAGTTTGCATTCCCACCAGCAGTGTAGAAGTGTTCCTCTTTCTCTGCATCCTTGCTAGTATCTGTTGTTGTTTGTTTTATTAATGATGGTCGATCTTACTGGGGTTAGGTGGTATCTCAATATGGTTTTGATTTGCATTTCTCTAATGATGAGTGAGACTGAGCATTTTTTCATGTGTCTGTTGGCGCCTGTATATCTTCTTTTCAGAAGTGTCTATTCATGTCTTTTGTCTTTTGCCTACTTCTTAATGGTGGGGTTTGTTTTTTTCCTTTCAGCATGTTTGAGTTCCTTGTAGATCCTAGATGTTAGACCTTTGTCAGATATACAGTTGGCAAATATATTTTCCCATTCTGTGGGAAGTCTCCCCACTCTCTTGATGGTTTCTTTGGCTTTAAAGAAACTTGTCAGTTTGATGAGGTCCCACTTGTCTATCTTATCTCTTATGGTAGGACACTTGGGGTTTTGATCAAGAGTTGCCAGTTCCAATTTCCATAAGGGTGTCTCCTGCATTTTCTAAGATTCTTATAGTTTGAGGTTTTACATTTAGGTCTTTGATTCATGTAGAGTTAATTTTTGTGTATGGTGAGAGGTAGGGATCCTGTTTCAATCTTCTGCATGTGATCAACCAGTTTTCCCAGGATCATTTACTGAATATGTTCTCCTCTCTCCAGTGGTTGTTGTTTGAGGCTTTGTCAAAGATGAGTTGGTTGAGAAATTGAGGCTTTGCTTCTGGAATCTGTCCTGTTCCATTGGTCCATATGCTTGTTCTTGTACCAATATCAGGCTGTTTTGATTATTGTAGCCTTATAGTAAAGTAAGAAGTCTGGAAGTGTGATACCTCCTACTTTGTTTCTTTTGCTAAAGATTGTTTTAGCTATTCGTGGTCATTTATGTTTCCATATGAATTTCTGTATTGTCATTTCCAGGTCTGAGAAGAATGATGTTGGTAATTTGATGGGTATTTCGTTGAAGCTGTAGATTGCCTTTGGTAGGATAGACATCTTAACAATGTTGATTCTTTTTACCCATGAGCATGGAATAGTATCCCATTTGTTTGTGTCTTCTTGGATTTCTTTGAGCAGTGTTTTGTAGTTCTCATTGTGAAGGCCTTCCATTTCTTTGGTTAGGAAGATGCTGAGGCATTTCTTTTCTTTCTTTCTTTCTCTTGGCTATTGTGAATGGGATTGTGCTTTTTATTTGGTTCTCCACCTGCTTGTTGTTGGTGTATAAGAATGCAACTGTCGGCCGGGCTCGGTGGCTCAGCCTGTAATCCCGTGCCTTTGGGAGGCTGAGGTGAGTGGATTGCCTGAGCCCACGGGTTCGAGACCCGCCTGGGCAGCGAGACCTCATCTCTACACTAAATCAAAAAATCAGCCAGACGTGGTAGCGCATGCCTGTAATTCCGGCTACTCTGAAGGCTGAGGCGGAAGGATCACCGGAGCCCAGCGGGTCGAGGCTGCGGTGGCCGGGAGCGGCCACTGCACTCCAGTCTGGGCGACAGAGTGAGACTCCAACTCAAAAAAAAAAAAAAGAATGCAACTGTCTTTTGCACATTTATTTTTGTACCCTGAAACTTTGCCCAAGTTCTTTATCAGTGTAAGCAGGTTTCTGACAGATTCTTTTGGATTTTTGAGGTATAGGATCATATCATCAGCAAAGAGTGATAACCTGACTTCCTCTTTTCCTATTTGGATACTTCTGATTTCCTTCTCTTGTATAACTGCTCTACCTAGGAATTTCAACACAATATTGAACAAGAGGGGTGAGAGTGGGCAGCCTTGTCTTTTTCCAGTTTTCAGGGGAAATGGAACCCTATTTTGTCTGGTATCATTTCCTTTCTTGCTGAAGGATTTACCTTAAATTTTCTTGTCAAAAAGACAGTCATAATACTAGAAGAAAGGGATTGACCTTAATGGGACACTGCCAGGGGAAGAGGTGTATTGCATTGAATCCGTAGATTGCCTTTGGTAGGATGGACATCTAAACAATGTTGATTCTTCCTACCATGAGCATGGAATATTTCCATTTGTTTGTGTCTTCTTGGATTTCTTTGAGCAGTGTTTTGTAGTTCTCATTTGAAGGTCTTTCACTTTTCTGGTTAGGAAGATGCCGAGGTATTTCATTTTTTGTGTGGCTATTGTGAATGGAATTTTGCTTTTTATTTGGTTTGTTGTTAGTGTATAAGAATGCAACTGTCTTTTGCACATTTATTTTGTACCCTGAGACTTTGCCAAAGTCCTTTTTCAGTGCAAGCAGGTTTTTGACAGATTTCTTTGGATTTTCAAGATATAGGATCATATCATCAGCAAAGAGGGATAACTTGATTTCTTCTTTTCCTATTTGGATACCCCTGATTTCCAACTCTTGTCTAATTGCCCTAGCTAGGACTTCCAACACAATGGTGAACAAGAAGGGTAATAGTGGGCAGCCTTGTCTTGTTCTAGTTTTCAGGGGAAATGTTTCCAGTTTCTGTTCATTTGGTGGTGTGCTAGCTGTGGGTTTATCATAGATGGCACTTACTATTTTGAGGTATATTCCTTCTATACCTAGGTTTTTGAGGGTTTTTAATCAAGAAGGGATGCTGGGTTTTATCAAAACCTTTTTCTTCATCTAATGATATAATCATGAGTATCTTGTTTTTACATCTGTTGCTGTATTTAATTACATTTATGGTCTTGTGAATGTTGAACCAGTTCTGCATCCTGGAGATGATGCCTACTTGGTCATGGTGGATGATTTTTGAGATGTGTTTTTGGATTCAATTTGCTAGACTCTAGTTGAGGATTTTTACATCTATATTCAAAAGGGATATTGGCTTATAGTTCTTTTTTTGTTGACTCTTTACCTGGTTTGGGTATCAGTGTGATGTTAACTTCATAAAATGATTTGGGAAGAATTACATCTGTTACATCTTTCTCAATTGCCTGGAGTACTTTCAATAGGATTGGTATCAGCTCCTCCTTGTACGCTTTGTAGAATTCTACTGGAAAGTCATTCAGTCCAGGGTTTTTTTTTGGGGGGGTAGGTAGTTTTCTTATGTCAGAGTCAATTTTCTGGTTTGTTATTGGTCTATTTAGTGTCTCATTGTCTTCTTGTTCAACCTGGGGAGGTTTTGTGATGTCAGAAAGTCCTCCATTTCATTTATGCCATCAAGTTTGTTTCCATACAGGTGTGCATAGCAAGGAGATGACAAATTTATTCTTAGGTGTTTGAGTTTTGAGGTGACAATGGTATGCCCAAGCAGATACATACAGCTCTTGGTTGACAATATGGTCACATAAAGGGAGTTCAGGGTTCAGAACATAGATTTGAAGGTCATCATATGAAATAACAGTTCAATTCAATCACGAATATATTAACTTACCAAGTAATTGGTATAAACAGTTTTTGAAATGCTGAGCACAGTGTTAAGATGTAGAAACAGGGGATTTTTACATCTTGGACAAGATGGCAACCAGATGGGTCAGATTGTGACAGTCTCTGCAAAAGCACTAGTCCATAAAGACTTTCTGTGTGAGTAGCTGTGTGCTGGTGGGAGAGTGAAAGTTTGTCTGGTGGAAGACTAGGTTCATGCACCCTGGTCCTCCCTCTGAAGGTGACTGTAAGCCCCCACTGCCCTGAGATTCAAGGTGCGAGTGTGCAAGATCGTCTGCTCTTTGCAGGACTCTCCTGAGAAGAGTCTGCTGAATTCAACTGATTTTCATTACCTGGTGCCTGGTCCACAACATCATCTGTTATAGCAAATCAGCTAGAGCCCTGGATCTGATCAGTGTAGAGAGAAGACTGGGGAGAGTAGGAGAGGAACCCCATGCCCAGTGAAGAAATGCTAATCGCAGTCATTTTCTTTGTCCCAGGACCAGGCAGAGACCTGCATGGCCCCGCCCAGCTCCACCCAGCTCCACCCAGCTCCACCCAGCCTCCAACTTGGGACCTAAAGTAAACCCATCAAACTGGGAGAGACAGAAGTCCCTCTCCCATGCTGGATCAGACACAGACAGGTCAGATCCAAGTGGCAGACTTGACAGGCAGCAAGCCAGGTGAGTCCAGATCTGATCCATCCTCCTTCCACAGTAGGCCTGGGACACCTGACCTAAGCTGTGAGCAGCCCTATCAGCCTACGTTGAGAGCTAGAGATCAGAGTTGACTTATAAGAATGACCTCAGAGTGAGTTTGGTTCCTTGTTTTTATTTTTTGTCTGTTTGTTTTGCTCATTTTTGTTTGTTTTTTGTTTTAGTTTTTTTCCTCTTGGTGTTTTTTATAATGTCTTCATAATTGCTTTGTTTCTGTCATTTTACTGATTTTTTTTTCTTTAGATTTCCTGTTTGTGTATGGGAAGAGTCCATCAATAGGGAGGTTTTTGTTGGTTTCTGTGTTCATATGATTGTCTGTATGTTTTGGTTTTTTTACTGTTTTCTGTCTTTGTGTCTCTTTTCATTTGTTAGTTGGTACATCTGTTTTCCCTTTTACTCTTCTCTCTCTCCACCTTCCCCTTGTCCCTCTCCTTCCTTTTTCCATATTTTCCTTTTTTTTTACCTCATTTTGGTTTCAGGGAGCAAACCTATACCCCCATTGCATGGACAGATTGTAAGGCAGTGGGAAGTGGGTTCCAGGGTGCCCATATACCTGTCAGTGGATACTGGAATCTGCAGATAGATTTTTAAATCACAACTTCCCCCTCAATTAAATCTCAAAACTGCAAAAAGTACAACCTCCAACCCACAGTCCAGCTTCAGAATTGAACAAAGCCGGAGGATCCACATAAGGAAGAATAGGAGATTGAGCAAACAGAAGTAAAACAAACCTCGCCATCCCTGAACAACAGAATTAAAGAAGGAAAAAAAAAGTGGGAGGGAGGAAAATCAACACAAATGAAGAAAACCAAAAGAAGAATATGGGTCTTACACAGACTCCTAGGTGGTCAGACACTGAGAAAACAGACTTCAGAATGCAAACAATAAAGAGTTCCCAGAATGACTGGTCTCAAACTACAAACCCAGATATCAAGACATTAATAGACAGAATAAATAGAATTGAGGAGAGACAAGAGGAAAATATGAAGGCATTGATAACTGATATGACAGCAGTAAAGAATACCACGAATGAAATAAATAACAAATTGATAAGCATGGAAGGCAGAATTAGCCAAGCAGAATAAAGAATCTCAGAGCTTGAGGACCAAAATATAGAACTAACCCATACTGTCAAAAACATAGAAAAGAAGTGTAAAGAGACAGAACAAAACCCTCAAGAGATGAGCAATTATTTAAAGAGGATGAACTTAAGAATAATTGAACTTTCCAAGGCAGAAAGAGAGACAGAGACCACCCTGGAACAAACATTCCATAAAATTATACAAGAAAATTTCCGTCATCTCATCAGTGATGTTACCATTCAAACACAAGAGATTCAGAGAACCCCTGTAAGACAACAAATGAGAAGACCAACTCCTAGATACAGAGTAATTAATCTGAACAAAGTAGGTGTAAAAGAAAAAATTCTAAAAGCAGCAAGAGAAAAAGATCAGACTACTGCCTACTGGGGAAGACCAATTAAAATAGCAGCAGATTTATCTACAGAAACACTTCAGCCTAGGAGACTGTGGAGTCCAATCTTTAAAGTTCTCAAAGATAAACAATTTCAACCAAGACTAAGCTAAGCTAAGCTTCATCAGTGAGGGAGAATTTACATCTTTCCCAGACATGCAATCCCTAAGAACTTACACTGCTTCTAGACCAGTTCTACTAGAAACACTTATGAAAATATTAAACACTGAAGAAAGAGAAAAAAGAACAATAGCGTTCTTCACAAGAGTGCAGGAAAAAGATTGAAAACACACATGAATCAACCCAAAAATCAAAAGAAAGACAACAAACAAACAGGAACAACAACAACTCTATAAGACTCTCATGACAGGGTTAAACTCTCACATTTCAATACTTAGCGTGAATGTGAATGCAATAAACGTACCACTGAAAAGACATAGAATGGCAAATGGATAAAATATCATGAGGTAACAATATATTGTCTCCAAAAAATTCATCTCACCAGAAAGGACACTCATAGACTCAAAGTAAGAGGATAAGAAGCAAACGGAACACAAAAGAAAACAGGAGTTGCAATCTTAGTATCAGATAAAATACTCTTTAAGTTATCAAAAATTAAAAAAGATACAGAACTTCACTCTATAATGATAAAATGTTCAATCCATTAATAAGAAATATCCATCCTAAACATATATGCACCCAATATAGGAGCACCAACTTTCATAAATCAGTTTCTAGGCAAACTTAAAAAAGATATTGATTCCAACACTATCATAGCTGGGGACTTTAACACCCCACTCACAACCCTAGATGGATCATTGAGAGAAAAAATCAGCAAGGAGATCCAGAACCTCAATGTGACTCTTGACCAAATGGTCTTAATTGATACCTATAGAACACACCACTCAACAACCACAGAATATACAATCTACTCATCACCACATGGAACATACTCTAAGACTGACCACATCCTTGACCATAAATCAAACTTACACAAATTTTATAAGATTGAAATTTTGTCATGCGCCTTCTCAGACCACAGTGGAATAAAAATAAGTATCAACACCAACAAAGCTCCCCCAAAGTGCACAAAGATATGGACACTAAACAGCATGATGCTAAGCAATTTCTGGGTCAACACAGAAATCAAAACAGAGATTAAAAGATACCTGGAAACAAATGAAAATGAAGAAACCTCTGGGATGCCATGAAGACAGTAGTAAGAGGGGAATTCATATCTCTATAAACGCACATGAAGAAAATGGAAAGATCACAAATTAACAGCCTAACAAGTCACCTAAGGAAACTGGAAAAGCAAGACCACCAAAATCCCCACTTCAGTAGAAAAATCCAGATCATCAAAATGAAAGCCCAAATCCAGGACACAGAAAACAGAAAGATAATACAAAAAAAATCAACGAATCATAAAGCTGGTTATTTGAAAGGATAAATAAGATTGATGGTCCCTTAGCTAGACTGACTAAGAAAAGGAGAGAAAAACCCCATCAGAAACAAAAAATATGAAGTCACAACTGACCCTGAAGAAATACAAAAGATTATCAGAGACTATTATGTACACTTGTATGGAAACAAACCTGAAAACCTCAAGGAAATGGAAGACTTTCTAATATCACAAACCTCCCCAGGTTGAAACAAGAAGAAATCGAGACTCTAAATAGACTAATAACAATCCAGGATATTGACTATGTCATAAGAAAAACTACCTACAAAAAAAAAAAAAAAAAAAAAAATCCCTGGACCAGATGGCTTTCCAGCAGAATTCTACAAAACATACAAGGAGGAACTGATACCGATCCTATTGAAGGTATTCCAGGCAATTGAGAAAGATGGAACACTCCTCAAATCATTTTATGAAGCTAACATCTCATTGCTACCCAAGCCAGGTAAAAATCCAACAAAGAAAGAGAGCTACAGGCCAATATCCTTGATGAACATAGATACTAAAATTCTCAACAAGATTCTAGCAAACCGGATTCAATAACACATCTCAAAAATCATCCACCACGACCAAGTAGCCATCATCCCCGGGGATGTGAAGCTGCTTCAACATTCGTAAGACCATAAATGTAATAAAATACATCAACAGACATTCGTAAGACCATAAATGTAATTAAATACATCAACAACATTCATAAGACCATAAATGTAATTAAATACATCAACAGACATCTCAATTCTACTCCATTGGAGTAGAATTGAGATTCCAGAAGCAAAATCTCAGTTTCTCAACCAACTCATCTTTGACAAAGCCTTCACCACTGACCACTGGGGAGAGGAGGACCTATTCAGTAAATATGTGCTGGGAAAACTGGCTGACTACATGCAGAAGATTGAAACAGGACCCCTACCTATCTCCATACACGAAATTTAACTCTAAATGGATCAGAGACCTAAACATAAAACCTCAAACTATTAGAACCTTAGAAAATGCAGGAGACACCCTTTTGGAAATTAGAACTGGCAACCAATTCCAGATCAAAACCCGAAGTGCCCATGCCATAAGAGATAAGATAGACAAGTGAGACCTCATCAAACTGACAAGCTTCTGCAAAGCCAAAGAAACCATCAAGAGAGCAGGGAAACAGCCCACATACTGGGAAAAAATATTTGCCAACTCCATGTCTGACAAAGGCCTAACTAACATCAAGGATCTACAAGGAACTCAAACGTGCTGAAAAGAAAAAACAGACAACCCCATTACAAAATGGGCAAAAGATATGAATAGACACTTCTCAGAAGAAGACATAAGAGCAGCCAACAGATACATGAAAAAATGTTCAGCCTCACTAGTCATCAAAGATATGTAAATTAAAACTACACTGAGATACCACCTAATTCCAGTCAGAATGGCCACCATCAACTCAAAAAATAACAGATGCTGGAGAAGATGTGGCAAAAAAGGAACACTTCTACACTGTTGGTGGGAGTGTAAACTAGTACAGCCTCTGTGGAAAACAGTGTGGCGATTTCTAAAAGTTCTAAAAATCAGCCTTCCATATGATACTGTAATCAACCTACTGGGAATATACCCAGAAGATCTCAAATCACTCTATAAAAAAGATACCTGTACACATATGCTTATCGCAGCATTGTTCACAATAGCAAGAACGTTGAACTAATTGTGCTGTCCATCAAAAGAAGACTGGATAAAAAGTGTGGTACATATACACAATGGAATATTGTGCAGCCATAAAGAAGAACAAAATCATGAACTTCACAGCAACCTGGATGAACTTAGAGTCTATAACACTGAGTGATCTTCCACAGAAACAAAGAACTGGGTATCACATGTTCTCACTCATAAGTGGACCTTGAACAACTATTGTAACTATAAGAAAAGGATTGACAGCAGTGGGAAACTGCCAGAGTAGGGTGGGGGTGGGGGTGGGGGTGGAATTGGTAGCAGTGGGAATTTGCAGGGAGTTGGGGGGCACATCTCATCAACAAGGGTACATGTGGAATGAAAACTTGTGTACCTAACCCCGAATTATACCCCACAATTTTAAAATAAAAAATTTAAAAGTAAAAAGAAAGGAAAAAGATACTATGCTTATGTTTATTGCAGCCTTGTTCACAATAGCAAAACATGGAACCAACCTTCCTACCCATTGAAAGAGGACTGGATAAAAAAATGTGGTACATATAAACAGTGGAATATTGTGCAACTATAAAGAAGGACAAAATTATGAACTTCACAGTAAGCTGGATGTAGTACCGAGTGACGTATTACAGAAACAAAGAACTGAGTAGCACACGTTCTCACTTATACATGGACCTTGAACAATTATTGTAATTATCTAAGAAAAGAATTGGCAGTAGTGGGAAACTGCAGGGGATTGGAGGGCACATCTCATCAACAAGGGTACTTGCGTAATGAACATTTGCATACCTAATCCTAAATTGTATCCCACATTTTAAAAATAAAAAATATAAAATAAAAATAAAACATGAATAAATAAATAAATAAATAAGGCTAAAAAAGAAGTATGGTCCTTATCCTCAAGAAGCAAGTAAACAGATGATGCAATACAGCCTGGTAAGGGCTGTGGTAGAATGGTAGCTCAATCAGAGTAGAGAGCACTGGGAAAGCTTCCTGGAGGAGGTGTCACTTGAGCTGTGTCTTTGAACAGAAGGGGTACATAAAAATCTTTATATTGTATAATTCTGAGAAATCATTCAGGGATATCAAGGCAGTACAGTAATAGGTAAACATAGTATTGATTTTTATTAAGGAATTTTTCATCACAAAAATATTTAAGTATTTAGAAAATTAAAGAAAAAACAAGACCAATATTTCAAAATTTGATTTCCCTCACTCTTGCATTTGGTTTAGAATTTAATTTTTTAGTGGTGGTGAAAGTTTAGATACATATTCTTTCTCAGTTCTCCTTGTAATCAGGATTGAATTTTCAGACCAAAAATAAATCAGAATATATGTCTGGCAAGCTCAGACACCTACTGGGAGTTGTGGAGCAGATATTTGAAAGCACACTTAGAACATGACTGGAGTTAAGTGGAATCTATGACTGAGAAGCTGAGGTTTTCCCCTTGAAGAAAATGAGCATAATAGGAACTGGGGTCTCGCTGATATATTGATAATTAAAAGTAGTCCTACCGAAGGCATAGAGCACGCTTAGAGAATGGTGCTAAATCAGGAAAATCAGAATCAATAGATTATGAACCACCTGAAATCATTAACCAGCGGAAAAAAAGCCAGACTTAAAGTTAAGATTCATTGCTGGGTGACATTTTTGTTTAATCATCAAAATACATATCTTTTTTTTTTTTTTTAAAGTAAAATCATAAGTGTGTATCTGGTAATTTTATTTATTTATTTATAATTGATTAATTAATGCATGTTTCTGGATTCGTTCAATCTATTCATTTAATTTAATTTGATTAAATAATTAATTTTATATTCAGGAGGTGCATGTGCATGTTTGTTACATCGGTATATGGCGTGTGGATGAGGCCAGGGCTTCTATGGAGTCCGACACCCAGTGGGTGGACATGGCGTCCAGTAGGTGAGTTTTCAACTCTTATGCCCCTCCTCTCTTCTCCCCTTTAGGAGTCTTCGGTGTCTGTTGTTCCCATTCTTATGCCTGTGTGTATTCATGTCACTGGTAATTTTGGCCTCAGCTCAACTGAGTTGAATCGATGTTCAATAGACACAAAAAGTGGGGATCCAGTTGTAGTCATAATTTGCTAGCAGTTGAAGAAGAATTCTATGTTTCAATCTAATGCCTACTCTTTTTCTGATACAGATGACTCTGTCTTTCTGTCTTATGGATTAAAAGAAATACATAAGTTGCTTTTGACACAAATTACAACCATACGTAATAATATTCCCGGGATGTGTTTCAGTCTTCTAGTTCATGTGCTCTTATAATTAACTAGATATCTTCAAAAGAAAGAATTCTAGTTCAGGGCTCAAATTAAGAGCAAATAACTGTAAACAGAGTGCTTGATTCATAAAAATAAACAGCACATATGGGCTTCTGCTGCAGATGTTATACCCTGGAGTGTGCCCTGATTTCTTTTTAGCAAAATAAGAATAGCAAAAAAACATAGATATATAATAATATATGAGTGTTTCAGTCACATTGAAATACACTCCATGTACGACAAGAGCATTTGTAAGTAAATGTTCCAATCACTGAAACTGCAAAATGTTGGTTATATGACTTTGGGCTTTGTAGAGAGCAACCTCTCCCAAACTTGCTGATACCCTTCCTCAGCCATCACTTAGTTCTCAGGGTGCTCTGTGCTTGTATAGAGCACTGCACATATGAGTATCCCCTTTCTGCAAGAAATATAAAGAACGGGTATTTTACTGAACATTGCCGCGTGCCATGCTCGTTTATCTGCATTAAGTTCCTGCTTAAGAAAACCCCTAGGCCCCAATATTTGCATTATTTCTGATGTACACGACTCTGCTTCTTCCAGATTTTAGCGACTAATTTACAAAGTTAATTTAATCCTTACTATATAACCCTTCTTTCTGCAAACCCTCACTGAATGCCCACTCTGTCTGTGGAGGATGAGTGGCTGTCATTACTGGTATTTTTCTAGAGGAACAGACCCTGAGAGACCAACTCCCGTGCGCGGCAGCACAGCAAGGGTATATGTCTGGGTGTTTGACACCCAAGTCTAGTCTCTTTACTGAGCGCAAGTTATGAGATCACAATACATACTTCATAAACTGTTCTAGCTGCACAATTAAAGTTCTCTCTTAATCCAGTGCCCATAAACCTTCTTTTACCAGTGATTAGGAGGCAAGAGGAGATCTAGAGAAAGCAAAATAATCCAAGAGAGTCTGAATACAGACTCTGTTTCTAAAATGTGAGTGCCTCATAGGCCCAATTCCTCCATAGAGATATTTGTCTTTTAAAAGAGGAACTATGTTAGCTATAAATGTGTAGGAGATACTCGATTTCCATTTAATTGTTTTTATTTATGCATTTTTTTTTGAGTAAGAGTCTCACTCTGTCATCCAGGTTCGAGTGCATTGGCACTATCATGGCTCACCACAGCCTCAACCTCTTGGGCTCAGACAATCCTCCTACCTTAACCTCTGAGTAGCTGGAACTACAGGTGCTCATCATCATGTCTGGCTTATTTTTACTATTTTATTTTATTTTATTTTATAGAAGAGACCTCACTGTGTTGCCTAGGTTGGTCTCAAACTCCTGCGCTCAAGTGATCCTTCTTCCTTGGTCTCTCAAGGTCCTGGAATTACAGGCATAAAACACTGCACTTGGCCTCCATTCTCTTTAAAATTGATTAAAAAAAGAAGTTAGAAAGACCATCAGGGCCACTCTGGATGTGGATGTTGTGCAGTGAAAACACTGAATCCTGATTTTGGTAAGTATCTACAAGACCGCAGGAGTGGCAGGGACTCAGAAATTCCCATCTAACGTGGTACTGGTATACACAACACCAACATTTTTAGATGATTCAGTTTCACTGATGAGTTGGTAGCTATAGCCTACTGAATATATTAAATGTGGACCCTGGCCTACTTTCAAAAATGCTTGAGATTATCGAGTAAACCCGGTACAAGGTAAAATGTTTCAAGATAAAATCAACTCTCTAGAGGAAGAAGAAGAACTCAGGGATTTCAGGCCCTACATTAGCTCTGCTTTCTAGAAGCAAAGGTAAGCAAAGACATTGGTTTATAGAGGTCTCACTTTCTGACAACTCAGAACATACACATTTATTTAGAGTTAATCAAAATAGTAAATTATTTCTTTTTCTAAAACAAAACTTGAGTAGGAATTTTTTTTAAACCTAGGTGGACAACACACGATATAGATGCTGTTTAGAAATAGCATCTTTTTTTTTCTTTTTCGTCTTTGTTTTAAATTCAGAGGCTACAAATGCATTTTCATTATGTGGGCATATTGTGTAGTGGTGGAGGTTGGGTCTCAGGTGGTCCACTCTCCAGAAAGTGAACACTGTACCACATAGGTAATTTCTGAGCCCTAACCCCCTTTTTCATCTCCCTTTTTATTGATGTCCCCAGTGTCTATTCTTTTCATCTTTGTGACCATTAGCTCCCTCATATGAGTGAACAGACAATTCTCAGAAGAAGACACACAAGTAAGTGGGCACCGCATATATGAAAAAGTGCTTAACATTACTAATCACCAGAGAAATGAAAATTAAGACCACAATGAACTGTCACCTCCCACCAGTCAGATTGGCTATTATTAGAGAGTCAAAGAACAATAGATGCTGGCGGTCTTGTGGAAAAAAGGGAATGCTCAGCCACTGTTGGAGGGATTGTAAATGTGTTCAAGAGCTATGGAAGAAGTATGGAGACTTCTCAAAGAAAAGTATCCTTAATCAGACCTGTCTAGAGTATTTTCTTCTTTGCAGGTCTCCTTTTATCTGCTACCAAGACGGAGGTGGAACAATGTATCCAATTTGTTTTATCAAAGGTACCTAGACCCACTTAGCAGGAGGGGTCATGCTTTGACCCTCTACAAGGGCAGAAGGCAACACATGGTGAACGAATTTCAGTCCTCAGGTGTCTCATGGGGACTCTGGGCAGGCACAGCTTTCCCTCCATTCCTGGTGATGAGACCCTCAGCAAGCGTTGATACATTCTAAACTGTAGAAGAAAGAGAGAGTTATAAATCCTAGATTGAGAAGACCTTGGGTATTTGGACTTTGTTGCTTTGTGTTTCTCAAGATCTTTGATTCGCTTTTTGATATTTTAATACATACTCTTCCCAGGCTACTGGATTAGACATTGGCTAAAGAAAAAACGAGGCAGACCAGTGAGGCTAATCTCTGTATCTTGTAATGGTTCCCTTTGGAACTTTATGCTCTTACCTCGGAGGAATAGTACAGATCTCTTTTCCCAGCTTCTGGTCTGGAAATTGATGTGTCATGAATTCTTATAGGACTGGAAAGAGCTTGTGGCAGAACAGTCATTTCTGAACCCAGATTGGGTCTGGGGCCTGGCTCTGACAGAAAGCAGATGTTTTAGTTAACCACTGCTCTGTAACAAACTACCAGAAAACTCAGTAGTATAAAACAATGGTTTATTATCATCTCTCATGGTGCTATGGAGTGAACTTTGGGCTCAGGGTCACATGCAGTTATAGTCAGACAAACGCTGAGACTGAACCATCTGAAGGTTCTGCACATCCAATATGGCGTCTTCACTTTCATGTCTGGTACCTTCTCTGGCACCATGTCTGTCACCATGTCTTAACACTGGAACAGCTAAGATTGGTTGGTCATGTTTCTCTATCTGTGTAGCCCCTCTATTTGGCCAACTTGGGCTTGTTCAAAGCAGGTGATCTCAGAATAGTCAGATCTGTATCGTGGTTGGCTTCCCCCAGAGTGAGAATTTTAAGAGACCCAGATGGGAGCTGCAAATCTTTTTATAATCTAATCTCTGAAGTCATGATACATCACTTCTACCACATTCTACTGGCCCAAAGTGAGTCATAGGGGTCAGCCCACATTCAAGGGGAGGGGATTTACATGAGGATCTATGAATCCAGGAGGTGTGGTTCATGGAAGAGCAAAGATATTTTGAGAATTTCAGATTAAATTGGGTTCTTGGCTTTTGGTCAATACTCACAATGGTACTGAAGAAATCTCCAAACTGAAAATAAGTGTTGTGAGTTCATTCTATGGTCACAAACCACAAGCTGTCCCTGTAGAAAGGGCTCAGTGGCAAGAAAAGGTTTGGTCTTTTGTTGGAATTTATTATTTTAGAACTGAACAAGGCAACCATCTAAGGAGAGGATGCTGACAGAGGTTTACTGAAAAGCCTGCATGCATAAATAAACAAGTGAATAGTGCTTCCATAGCCCTACACCGGATAAATCTCTGTTCTCAGAGTCATTATTGATATTATTAATGCTATTAATATTAACAAAGCAAAGCAGGACAGAGAGAACTGGGGGATATTTCTATGACCTATGGTTCATTTGTGGCATCTATTCACGTCTTGCTGTAGAAGAGTTTGTTTATGAAATCAGTTTGTTGACACCTTGAATCACCCTCTGTGCTCTAAATGTGGAGGCTACCAGACAGATGGGTTATGTGTGTGGCAGAGAGGAATGGGTAAAGTCAGAACTTTTAAGTGCTGCACCAGAGATTGTCTTCTCAATCCTCTAGAACCCACCATCTTTTCTTCATAGATGTTCTTCTCACTTCACCTTCCCCTTTACCATCTGAGTAATAATAACTGTAAGAGGAAAAACTATAAGTATAGTAACAACAAAAATAACAACAATAGAGAAAAAGAGAACAGAACCAGCCAAGCAGAATTCCAGGTGCTAAGAAACATATTTAAAGAGAGAAGGACTCCAGACATTTACAGTTTTCAGGTTTAATCCTGATAAAACTTGTGCCAAGAATATAATTTTAAAAATCAAAGAAACAACCTGGGATGGTCACAGGAGATCAGGCAGAATAAAAGTCAACTTTATAAATGTACCATGTATCCAGTCTCTTGGGACTATTATATTAGGAGACAAAAATAAAAGAAAGAGAATAAACAGTGTGGCAGAGAAGATAATCCAGGGTGAACAGGAGAAGGGAATATGAGAGAGAAGTTGAGCAAAATCTAGGAAGAGGTTGCTTTGGGGAAGAAAAGATAATCAATACCAGAAATGTTCCTTCTGCATTTAATGGTGAACATAAAACTGAATGCAAAGTTTACAATAGTGGTTTTTCTGAGAGACAGAAGTAGAGAGAAGAAGAAGGTGTCAGAAGGAGGAATCTTGGGATACATATCATAGTCACAGTGACACAGGGAGAGGGTTGAGGACAACTTGTCCTCTTAAGGTGGCTTGAAAGCAAAAACCGTATACACTGGTTTCATCCTTATTGCTTTCCACACCAACAATGTTGCTGATAGGCTTGCAGTAAATGTTCCTACCTGTAGATAAATGTTTCACTATAAGAGATTCATTTCTGAAAATTCTCATCGAATTAAGATGTAACCAAGAAAATAAGGGGTAACGATTCATTGTGTGGCCCTGGAGTCCATTCCTGACTTTGTCACTTACCAAGTGCTGGGACATGAACACGTTGCTTACCCTTGTTCACCTTCAGTTTCCTCATCTGCAAAAGGGGCCCAGCAGAAGAACATGCCCCCTCTGGTTACTGTGAGGATTAAATGGAAATGTGTGCAAAGTCTGAGCATCTTCAGCTACAACCTTAGCACATAGGAGCTGGTGTTATTATTACTCCCCTGTTATTAGTAGTAATAATACACTGCAACTGTCTCTCTTCTATTCTTTTAAGTCCCTCCCACACCTCAAGAATGTACTCTTTGACTGTAAAATCAAATGTATTTCTTTGCACGGTACACCGATGCTAATGAAAAACTTCTGGGAGGCCACAGATCAAAATGTTTTGGCAGGGATGCAGTGTTTACCAAGATATACTGGGTAAGCCACACAAAAACTTTTCCATTTTTCTGCCTCTCAATTAGCTTTAATTCTTGACTTCACTGCTCCTGATTTTGGAGTGAAAGCATTTTCGATGGTCCACTGGGCTGCTGGATTAAGCTGTTCTTAAGTTACTTATATGCAGAAATAAACTTGTCTTCTTTCCTCTTATCCTTCCTGTACAATAGCACATTCCTACTAATTACAATATTCTTCGTGATTCTCCAGGGTCCTCTGGATAACAAGTAGAAGAAATGTTACAGGACATATGCTTTTACGCTTTATTGGCCAGTGTTATCCACGGGCCTGACACTGGAGCTGAACAAACACTCCAGACCTAAATGTGAAAACCCACTGATCATCAAGTGCATGAAGTCTGAATTTGATTAGAGTGCCATTTCCCTGCCCTCTCCCCTGTGCTCACAAAGAAAGGCACAGCTCTGAAACCCCAAAGAAATGCTGCTTGATTTAAGCCCTGTGAAATTCTAACCAAAAGGTAATAGAAAGGAGAAACCAAGCTTATCAAATTTTCTTTAGGAGCATTGGTCTGTTTCACCTGTGGTAATTGGCCGAGTTCAGGTCCGCACTCTGACAAGCTACAGGAAGTTGCCAGAAAGAATAAATAACCCAGTGCTTTGGAAAAACAACCTTTTATGCTTTCTGATATTGATTTAGATGAGGTCTAAGAAGAGTGTGGAGGTGCATGAGACGAGTAAGTGAATTGGGGTGACTTTTTGGGGAAGTAATAGCTATTGGTTAATTACTAGGAGAATTTTGATGCTATGAGGTTGTTAATTGGATGTAGGATACGGTATAGGATACTGGTTGGTTTCTATTACTGCAGTCTAACAGAGGAAGAAGACAAAGAGAGTGTATTACCTTCGTTCAGACACAGACAATTTAACCTATTTATTGAAGCATTTCGTTAGAAGCAAAGGAGAAAAAAGAACTAAAACATGGCACAGGTGTCCTTTTAATTTAATCAGTCCAGTTGGTATTGTGACCAAAACTGCTTAGGCTGCAGGGACTTCTGCTAAAAGGGCACTGTGTGGAACCATCCTCTGGAAAGGTGTCAGGAAAGAGACTGTTTATGACATAAATAGGGAGATGAATGTTAAATAGCTTCCTCTGAAAATCTGATATTAAAAATAAGAAAAGTCATCAGAGCATTTCAGGTGTATTTGACAGTCACGTACCAGTCCACACCACCTTTGCCAGGCCTGCTGTCCACACGCACAGACCGGCCCACTATGGCTCAATGGGTTTTGATGAAATTGAAAATTGGAGACAGAGTTGAGCATAATTTGATTCATAAAAAGGACCAAGAGATCAAAGTCCTTATATTGTTAGTGGCCAGGAGCAACTTGGCTCCTCTTGAGATTGGAACAGAGAGTAACTGTGAGGAAGACAACAGCATGAATGCGTCGTGGTGGTTTCACTCCCCATGAATTGCGAGCAAGACAGAAATTGGCACTGATGCTTGGACCTCCTCTATTAAAGGGCAAGTGGTTATTCTGAATCATCAACTCGGTTTTTTGTTCTTTTAATTTTATATGAAGTGCAAAGTACACTTCACATCAAGGCAAGAAAGAAATTCCAGAAATGAGTTTCGATTTAATGCTGTGAATATTTATTGAGCACTTACGTACCAGACACTGTTTCTGTATCTGAAAGTGTTGGTGGATAAGAGGTGAAAAGCAAAGATCAAGGGTAGACTGTCCCTTTCCTTTGGAAGGGAAAATTCAGGTTTTCAGATAACTCATCCCCAGTGGTTCTATACCGGAGGCAGCCTTGGTTGCAGTCCTCATTTGAGAAGATCCACAGATGAAGCTGTTTCTCTAGCTTCAAATTACTTTAAGCACAGCTGAAATGCCCTCTGACAGCATTTAGTTCTCAGTTGTGTTGTTTCCAATCTCAGTGAATATTAGGAGAAAACGATTTCCTTTTATTGCAAAAAACAGAACTGGGAGGAAGTGGGGAAAACAGAAAAACAGCAGGCATGTTAGTAGGAGTGCCAGGTTCTCTGGCTGTCCCAGGCTAAATCCTGGCAAGGTCTGGACACCACAACCAGGAGATCTGGCTGTTGTCAGCTGCGGTGACACTATAGTTCCTTTGAGGACTGGGAGAACGTGCCCAGGATAACAAAGACACACATGTAAATAAGAAGCCTCTGGGGTTTGTAGGCTTTTGACAGTTCACCAGTGTCCATTTGTTAAATTCTGCATTAGTGAAATAATAAGAGTAGTCTCTAATCTTTTGGTATGAACAAGAAGACCAACTAGGGGCCTGAAGAGTACATAATGACAAACTGGCAATATATTAACAATAAAACTTTTGGGAAATTGGCTTTTCTGGGACTTTCCCTGGCCCGATTCCCATCCCTAGACTTGGCTCCCTGGGTTCAGCAGGCATCCCAGTTTTCTCTCTCCTGGTGGCCACGTGGTTTATGAGCCCCTGTTTCTGGGTGAATTGGCCCATCTCTCTTCTGGTTCTCCCTGCAGCTTGCCCCAGAAGTTGTATATATCCCTCAGGAAAGCACTGGACCCCTCACATCTTTACTTTGGAGCCGTTTTAAGTTGGAGGAGGATAATAGTCCTGCATTGGGAAAATTCATCAATGTTTTAGCATCTTTAACACTGGAATCCAGGGAACACTAAGAATGATGCCTGCACTTTATAAACTGTATAATTCATTTGACACTTAATACGTAGTACTTTGTACCATTACTTGCCTGTCTGGAAATGATTTTATTTTTTTTCCTGATTATAAAAAATCTTAGAACACACCACCACACACACACACACACACACACACACACACACACACACACACACACAAATACGCATGCACACACACAAATAATGAAGGATGAATTAGGAATCATTTGTAATTTAATTCCCTCGAGGAAACCACTGTCAGTATTTTTGCCTTTACTCTTTTGGATCTAACTTTATGTTGATACACGCATACTGTCATTTGTCAATAATTCAACTGTACATGCAAACTGTTTAGTAAACTCCTTTGTGTTTTCTATATCAACACATATAAATCTTAATTGTTTTTGGTGGCCTCACAGTATTCCATAATGTAGATGAACCATAATTGACTCAAGCTATCCATTACTGGTGGGTATTTGGGTTATTTCATTATTTTAAAATACATCTGCTCTTATATAAACACAGCCCCAGTGCACATTCTTGCACATACATCTTATGCACGTGTAGCTTTTTTTCTTGGAAAAAAAACTACTGGGTGTAATTTCCAGATCAAATTGTTTAAGTCTTTTAAAGACTTGTGGTGTATATTATAGCCCCTAAAGGTATACCAGTTAATTCTGCCAGTGGCGATATATGAATGCCCATTTATCCAACTCTCTCCACAATTCCATGAGTGTCCATTTCCCCATTCTGATGGAAACTAAGGTATTGACAAAATATTGATCTTTGCCAGTGAGTTTGTTGTTTTAGTTCACTTTCATTGATTACAAATGGTGTTGAAGATTTTTGTCAGTTATTTATTTATTGGTTTATTTGTTCCACTTGGTTTGGAGAATCTATTAAATGCCTAGTATGTGCCAAATATGTGCCAAGGTCTGGGTAACCAACAGTGGCAAAAAAAATATAAAGTTTTGTCCTTCATGGGATTTATAGTTTGAGGGGAGACTATTAGTTTTCTAGGGCTGTAACCAACTATGGCAAACTGGCTGACTTAAAATAACAGAAATTTATTGTCTCAGTTCTGGAGGCTAGAAGTCTGAAATCAAGGTGTTGTCAGGGCTGTGCTCCCTCTGAAATATGTAGGGGAATCCTTCCTTTCCTATTTCTATCTTCTGTTGGTATTACCAGCAATCTTTGGCATTCCTTGGCTTGTAATTCAGCGTTCTGATCCTCTGTTTTTACATGACGTTCTCCCTGTGTCTCTGTCTTCATATAGATGCCTTCTTATAAGATAACCAGTTATACTCTCCTGATACTCACCCTACTCTGGTATGACCCCATCTAAACTAATTACATCTATAATAGCCTTAATAAGGTCAACTTCTGAGGCACTGGGGGTCAGGATTTCAACATAGCTTTTTGAATGGACACAATTCAACCCATAACAGAGACTGAGGCAGTAATTAAGGAATCAGTTAAGTAAATAAATAAATCATGATGTCTGGAGTCATTGTCATGAAGTAGTGGTACATGGGGCTATGCGAAACAAAGGTTGAGGAAAGGGAAGGGTGTGGGGGAGAATCAACCAGCAGGGCTCTCAGCACAGCAAAAATGTCTGGAGGGTTAGGAGGGGCAGTCTGAGGTCTGAGGACCAGGGTGACCAGACTGCAGAGAGCCAGGGCCAGGTATGTGAGGTGAGCCTGTACAGGGAGGCAAAGCCAGAAGTGTGGAGCATAAGCTTGAACCTGAGAACCCACTACCCATTACAGAGTGACGGCAGGGATGCAGTGTTTACCCAGATATACTGGTTGGAATGATGCTTTTAAAATGTCACTGTGGCCGGGCTCGGTGCCTCAGCCTGTAATCCCGTGCCTTTGGGAGGCTGAGGTGAGTGGATTGCCTGAGCCCACAGGTTCGAGACCCGCCTGGGCAGCGAGACCTCATCTCTACAATTAAAAAAAAAAAAAAAAAAAATCAGCCGGGCGTGGTAGCACACACCTGTAGTTCCGGCTACTTGGAAGGCTGAGGCGGAAGGATTACTGGAGCCCAGCGGGTCGAGGCTGCGGTGACCGGGAGCGGCCACTGCACTCCAGTCTGGGCGACAGAGTGAGACTCTAATTCAAAAAAAAAAAAAAAAAAAAGTCACTGTGACCTCCCTATGAGAAATGCACTGGAGGGCTCTGAGTGGATTTCAGATCCAGTAGAAGTGGTTTTATGGTTGAGATGGTGGTTTGAATAAGGGTGGTCATTGTGGTGATGAAACAAAGGAACAGACCCAAGAGGGGAGAAAGAGGCAAGAGTTAGGATTTGCTGATAGATGGGGTATGAAAGGTGAGGGGGAGGTGATGTCAAAGATCACCTCACGGTTTCCAGTGTGTGTAACAAGGTGGAAGGTAGAGCCCTCTCAGAGAGTTGGCGACCCTTGGAAGAGATTCAGGTTAGACATCTTAGCTTGAGATACCACTAGGATGCATGAATGGAAATCTTGAGCAGGCCACTGGATAGCTGGGTCCCATAGCTCAGAGGGAGCATGAGGTTGGGGATAAACCTCTGAGAGTTATCTATATGGAACTGGTTACAGGGGCCTGGGTGGGGATGAAATGTGCTGGGGAGAAAGCAGAATTAGGAGCTCTTTTCATGGGCACATTTATACATTTTCCCTTAATTCTTTTGGGAGTTGCCAATAACCATTTTTGCTTACCTCCTGTATGTATTTTCTTTTTCATTGATTTATGAGAGCTCTTTATATGTCAACAAGTTTTTTGATAAATGTACTGAGTTGTTTTTTTTTTTAGTTTGCTGCTTGCTTTTTAGTTTTATTCATAGAGTTGCTGTTATTTGGTCATTAGGAAAGTTTTAAATAATTACATAATTTTAGTTATCAATATGTTTCCTTATGTACAATATATAAGCAGTCAAGTTCTTAAATCACACTACCTAGGGTTGAATCACTTCTCTGCCACTTATTGCCTGTGTGGACTTGGGCAAGTTATTTAACTTATTTTTGTGTCAATTTCCTTACCTGTAATATGGGAATGAGTAGCACCTATCTCATTATAGACATTTAATAATCCATAAAGATTTGAGAATAGTGTCAGCTACCGTAAATATATGTCAATAAGTATTAACAAATATTGTTGTAGTTGTTGAGAAAACCTGACAAGGAAAATTGCAAATAAAGTATGTTTGTAAGTTCAAGTTCAAAGAGAATTTTAGAAATAAGTAGAATAAACCATTTGGGGAAACAAAAGCTGCACAAAACACCAGGACCAAAAAAATATGAGGAGCATGGAAGAGTGAGGTCAGCTTCATACCATCAATAAGCAGCAATAGAAATTAAGCCTCTGTTACTTTGAACATTTTAACCACAGAAGGAAAATATGTGGTGTTATACACTTGAAAGAAAACCAGCTAGCATTGTCTCTAGGGGAGAACGGTCTAGGCTTCGCAAAAGAAAATCTGGGACATCACAATAGGCCCATATTATGATGAAAAGGTAAAGCATACAAGGGTCTTAGACTGTCCAGGCCTGGTGGAGGTGGCCTCAAGGGGGACACTTCGAGGCCGAAGTGGAGTGGAGTGGAGACAAAAGCAAGAATGGGGCAGGGTTGTGTGAGCTTGGTTTAAAAAAAAGTAAGTCAAGCTAGTAGGTTGAGAGTTTCTGGGGTGCTGTCTAGTCAGTAATCCTCTTGCTAATTTTCTGCTCAATTGACAGTGTACATCCAAAACTTGGGGCCAGACAAGGCAGGGGAATCATCTGGATGCATGGAGGGCTGGCTCAGAATGGAGAAGATTTAGACTCTTGTATGCTAAGATTGTGTCCCTTACCTTTGCTATTATTTGATGACTCATGTCTGCCCAGAGTGGGAGACTGGTGGTCTACAATATTATTATTGTTATTATTTATATATAAACTGTCATTATAAATATTATTGGTAATACTTTCTGTCTTTGATGTCATGCTTAGAAATACCTTCATGGTCTCAAGGCTGAAAAAATATTCATCTCTGTTTTCATTCTTGCACTTTAATTGTTACACTGTTTTGCTTTAGAGTTTCCATGTTAGCAATTTTTGCATGTATACTCCATCTCCCTGATTTCTTTTCTAACCCCCTGAGAAAGTGTCCCTATTACCCTGGGATCCAGCACACAACCAATTCAAGTGGACTTTCAGAAAGTGTCTCTGGACAATGAGGGTGATGTGACATTGATGATAAAAGATTATTTTTGTCTTAGTGGTTTTGTGTTTGGTGAGGTCGTTATTTTCAAATGGTGCTGGCTGTGATTAAAATAGCTGGATTAGGCTCTCTCAGTAAGTGGTCAGTGCCCGCCATAGCTGGGGGTGAGCTCAGGAGGACTGTTTGAGGACAGGCCCATCAAATAATAAACACATCATCATGCCAGACCATAGGACAGAAGGTGTTCCTAGTCATTATCTCCCCACTTGTGGAGATGGCCCATCACCGTATCACTTTCTCAGAGAGGGCAGGGACAAGCAAATGATAAAGAACCATTGCTCTTTGCTCTGACCCTGTGTAGCTGGCTGGGTTGCATGTGAACTGTGAAGACTCCGTTGCCTCGTTGTCCACTTTCCTGGGCTTGGCTGCTCTGGGGGGAAGGAGAAGACTCAGAAGGAAGATAAAGGGAGTCTTTGCGCTGAGGTCCTGAAAGGAGCTGGCTCTAAGGGTCACTGTGGGTCTTTATTTACCTAAACACAGGTATGGTCCTCTGGCTTCATCCTGGCCTTTGTTTTGTCCCACAGCCTCATGGAGGGAAAAAGAGAAAAAAAGAGAACTCAGAAGCAGCCCAGGAGGGAGTTCACAGGTTCACCTTTTTGTTCTTCATTCTTTTTATCGCTTGACATAATCTGATTTATTTTTTGTGTCTATGTTTCAAATGTGTCTTCTTGTATTAGCTTGTAAATTATCCATGAACCATGGCCTCAACTACCTTTATCCGCAGTGGGAAAAATTGTGTTTGGCACATAGTAGGTATTCACTAAAGACATGTTTTAATTAATACATAGATTAACAGATTCACATTAAATTATTTTTTGACGGCACTAAGCATGTTTACTTAGCTAAAACCTTTAAAGAGTGCCAGAAGTCATCAAGACAGGTAGTGTTGATGTGACGATTCACACCCATGCAGCATCTGCATGCACTCAAAGAACACACTGGGGACCTGAGACTTAGAAGTGGTGGAGTTTGTAATCTCTGCACACCTCCCAAAACATCTGTTTATAGGGAAGTATGTTCATTGCCTGGACACATAACACATATTTTTAGGTAATTAATTTAAGTTCCAAGCACAATGGTTTTGTGTTTGTTTGTTTGAGTTGTGGGGTACATGTGAGGATTTACTATGCAAGTAAGTTGCGTGTAGGTGAAGTTTGGGCTACTAGTTCACCTTCTTTCCCCATGATACCTAGTACCCTGTGTGTTGTGGTGTATCCCCATCCCTCCTTCCTCACTCCTCCTCTCCCTCCCCTAGCAGTGTCGAGTCTGCCAATCCCACCATTGTGCTCATGTGACCAGTGATCAGTGATCACTTATGAGTGGGAACATGCAGTATTCAGTTCTTTGTTTCTGTGATAGTTCACTTAGTATGATGGTCTCCAGCTATACATGTTGCTGTGAAGACCATGGTTTTATTCTTCTTTATGGCTGCATACTATTCCATTGCCAAGCACGATGTTTATACTAATCTAATCATGGCTCAAGTTGGGATTAGCTTTCATGTTTCTGTATGTCATATGGTCGCAATTGCAATAACTGTCACCCAACAGTTAAAGCACTTATTCATTGAGAGGCTTCATCTCTGCCAGTGGATTCAGGTACTGGTGCCATGCGGAAAAGAAGGCTTCTCACCTTTCATCTTTTCCCATGAAAAGGCTTCCTATTATTTGTCCTTACTGGTTCCATTAAGTTCTGGAGCTCAGTTAGAGCTTCTACTTCTGGGAAAGAAGGAGGAAGGGGCAGGAGGGAAGAAAATATTGAACTTTATTTATGTAAGAAATATTATGTGCTTCTCAATACCAGAGACCGTGCTGGTTCAACGTGGAAGCCCAGGTGAACTGTCATTTATACAAGGAAGAAAGCTGGAAGGAGGATGTTAACATTAGCTTTTAAGTATATGATGAGCTAGATGAGATGCCTGTGAGGGGATAATGAACAGCTTTCTTCATAGTCACTAAGAATAAGGCAACAAACAAAAAAATGAACAATCCCTCCCCAAACCTCAAACTAGAGACATTTGGGTTAGCAGTGACTGCAAACAGGACTGACGTAAGTGCAGGGGCCATATTTTCTGAACTAGAAATCGAGACACATGCTCTGACACGTAATCTGACAGATGGATGGAATATTTTGGATTATGACTGTCCTAGAAAAATCTTGTACAGATGGCAGAGGTGTAGTACACAGTCAATGACATGTTGTGACTTGAGGGGCATAGAGGTAATACCATGTTTTTCTTCAAAATATCTTTCCCTGTGTTGCATATTCCACTATTAGAGACTGATTTCTGTGTCTTGTGGAGGCTTTCAGATATTCTAGCTTGCCTTATGCAAATGGAAATATTTCTGGTATGTAAGATCTTAAGCAATTTTCAAGATATAGCTTTTGTTGCGGGGGGCTGGTGTTCAGTTTTGAAAGAAAAAGTATGAAGGATGGGGAAACTTGTGGGAAAGAAGAGTGATAGTAGGTAAAGGGAAATGTTCTCATATTTTGCTGAAATCTAGTTTCAACTACACAAATTTCCAGGTGGTGTCACAAATACCCAGGGAAGTTGTGAATATCTGCCTTGGAGATTTGAACGAAGAGATGACTGGCCGAGGGGCAGCCCTGCCTGGCCAGCCTGAGTCACTGAAACTCAGATGCATTTGACTCTTGCCATCCTGCATACATCCAGTTCTGTGAACCACACAAGAAAACTCACTGTGGTATCATCTCAATAAAGCAAACTCTTGCAAAAAAAAAAAAAGGCAGGATCTTGTGAGGCAAAATTTTGGGTGAGCTCATGACAGAATATCTTGTTCATGTCCCATGCCTGTGATGATTTAATGGAACAACTATTATTTCTCACAGAAAAAAAGACTTTGAAAAATGTCAAATTTGGAAATACTTTTTTCATGGATACACTGGGTGGAGAGCAGCTGAGCAATCGCAATGTTCCAGTCCTTCGCCATCACACCTTGACCCTAGGCTTCTTGCTATGGGTGGCACTTAAGCAGACCTTGTGAACTGAGTTTTGCACCATCACCCATTTGGACTATATGTCAGTCACTGTCAGAATGGATGTAACAAAGCAGATAGTGGACAAATGGAAGAGTTGAAGATACACTGTACATAAACGGTGCTGATGCAAACTTCACTAGAAAGCAAGCTGCTTAAAGGAAAGGTTCTGGTCTTATTTCTTCGGTTTCCTGTCCCTTCTCCCAACGACAGAGTGATTTTAATATGGTGGGACATATGTCATTCATTGTTATGCAGAAGGCCTTTCTAATCAAGAAGTTTTCCTAATACCTTTCTCATGACTCAGGTTAGATTTTTTAATTAATTTATTTTTTTTGCTTCTACCTATACTTACACTTGGGCAGCATATGAAATAAAAAATCTCAGAGAAAGATCAGAAGAGGTGTTTTGTTTTTCCTCCAAAAAAATTGTTGAGAAGGAGAATGGTGGATGCTTCTTGATGCTCATAGCACCTGTATAATTTTTTGGGGTAGCTATCAATGACTACTTAGTACGGTGCTGTGAATCTATGAAAGAGCATCCTGCCATAGGACTTTAGTTGGAGAAATAAAACGGAGTTTTCATTTTCTTTGCTCTAGATTGGGAGCAATTCATGGATAGAGAATCTCTCTCTCTCTCTCTTCTGAGTACTCAACCCAGTGCCTGGCATATAGGTGCTCAATATTTATCTGTGAAATAAATAGGTGAATGAAAGCTTCCCAGTGGTTAAAGCATGGGTTAAGAATTTCTTTGTTTAATTGTCTTGTGAAAAACTTTGAATAAACCATAAGAAATCCCTGTTTTACATGCTTTTTCGCTTTTGGCACCTTTGTAAAACTGATTATGCTTTCATTTTAGGGTATGCTGATGTACAAGGCAATACAGAGGAATAACTAGAACATCCCATTGTTGAGCACACTTTCTTGCACATAGTAGAGGATAAATATACTTTGAGTTAATGTATGTATAATATATATGAGTATTAATATATATATGTACTTGCATGTATATATATATATATATATACGCTTGCATGTATATATGTATGTATGCATTCTCTCCCCTTACCTGGGATTTTTAATACAATCTCTGAGAATTCAAGCTTGATAGAAGCAAAAGACAGTGTTTTTACTTTAAGTACTTGATACTGGGCTTTCAGAAATTGGCGACACATGTTTTTTAAATGATGGATTTTGGTTAGGCATGCTTTAGTTCAGATGATTTTTGTGAAAGAGATGAGATTTTGTGTACTTTCTCAGGAGCAGGGGAGATCTGTAGTGCAGGGGAATGTGGGCAGAAAGCCATTTGACGTGGGAGCAGGTGCTGAAGAGGGCTTGTGACAGCTGAATGAAGCTACTGGTTTTCGGTGGAGAAGCCAGAGAGACATGCACTCTGACTGTGCTTTCTAGCTCCTGTATGTCAGAGGAAGACCAAAAGGTCGTTGTACCAATTTTTCCAAATATAGAGAATAAGACTGGTAAATCACAAGTCTTCACGTAATGACTGTACAGTGGTGGTAGTCAGGAGTTGAGAATCTTTGAGCAACATTTCTGTTGATATGCAGGGAATAGGCTTGATCCTTGCAGTGGTCTCTTCATCATGAGGGAAAACCATACTGATTCTTTTTCTAAAACAAGAGCTGGAAAACAATGCTGATGTCAGTGAGTGCATGTGTGTAAAGTGTGTATGTTTATCCTTGTCTCCTGAAAATGTATGGAATGATTTTTATGGTGTTAAGTTAATCCTTTCCATGGGAGATATAAATACCCTCCTACCTTGAGAGGAAATAGGTCACATACTGCAATGTACCAAGTGCCCAAGTGAAGGGAATTAAAGGTAAAATAAAAAAGAGGAGATAGACACCCAGACATAGACTGAGTAATGGAAAAATGAAGCATTGGAGAGTTTATTAGTGAGGATTCCCAAGAAAAACAGAACCATTATGATATATACATACATATATGTATATGCACACACACACACACACACACACACACACACACACACACACACACACACACACTATATATATATATATCTCCACAATCGTGTGAGTCAATTCCTTAAAATAAATCGATCACTCTTTCTCTCAATTTATTTTTAAAAAATTGGCTCTCCATGATTGTGTAGGCTGTCAAATCCAAAATTTGCAGGGTAGGCCAGAAGGCTGAAGACCCAGGGAAAGGTTGATGTTACATCTTGAGTCTGAGGGCAGTTTGTTGCCAGTCTTTCCTCTTTCTTTAGCATGTCAGTCTTTTTTCTATTAAGGCCCTTCATGTTCATATGAAGCCCACTCACATCATGGAGAGCAATCTCTTTTACTCAAAGTCTGTTGATTTAAATATTAATCTCATTTGAAAAATACCTTCACAGAAACATCTAGAATATTTGGGTGCAATGACCTAGCTAAGCTGACACATAAAGTGGATCATTGTAGAGTGTGTCTACATGTCGCTCAAGCAAGGTTTTCTTGGTAGCTGCAGTCATGACTGGACATCACAGAATGACTGGTGGGCATTTGTAACCCCTCTGAAACACATGAGGAAAAAGATTTTGAGATAATTTTGCCTCTTCAAGTGAAGGAACTGGAAATATTTAGCAAAACTGCAGACAGGCATGAATCAGACCAAGACCTAGGACAGCTGAGATATGGAATGGTGTGGCTTAAACATATAAAAGCTCATGTTTGCAGTTATCTACCTAATTATGTTGTAATATATTGGATTTTTATAATTACTTTTGTTGTCTATATGTAATTTATTTTTCTAGACAATTTTACTTACAATGTAACCTAAAATGTGTATTAAGCTTCACATGATCTTCTATATATATTTTCATCTTCCTATTAAGAAGTAGAGAGAAGCCAGGCTCGGTGACTCAGCCTGTAATCCTGCACTTTGGGAGGCTGAGGTGAGTGGATTGCCTGAGCCCATGGGTTCGAGACCCGCCTGGGCAACTTGGCGAGACCTCATCTCTATAATAAATTAAAAAATTAGCAATTAAAAAATTGGTAGTGTGCACCTGTATTTCCAGTTACTTGGAAGGCTGAGGCAGAAGGATTGTGGGAGCCCAGCAGGTCGAGGCTGTGGTGGCCGGGAGTGGCCACTGCACTCCAGTCTCGGAGAGGGAGTGAGACTCCAACTCAAAAAAAAAAAAAAAAAAAAAAAAAAAGAAGTCAAGAGAGAATGAGCTGTATCTGCCAGCTAAATCAGTGGAAATTCCATCAGCTAATTTGGTCCTAAGCCCTTCTCATGCAAAATTAGGCAAACTCTGCCTAGTACAGTGGATTTTCCTTCTGCTGCTTACAGGTCTGCTAGTTAAATAATGCCACTATCACTTAGTCTTGGAGATTCAGTTTTCCCATCTGTTAAATGGGGATAAGATGCATATTATTTAGGTTTATTGAGATTATGATCATGTAAACGAAAGCATCTAGTAGAGTTTCTGAACAAAAAAAGTGCTAAAAAATTATTGCTTACCTTTCTTCTGGTTTGGGTCAAAATTGGAATATGAATATCTGGCAGATGTCTACCCAATTCCCCTTCTTTCCTTTTTTCTTGCTAATAGAGCCTTGAATTGGTTCAGGCCAAATCCAGATAAAAAAGCCTACATATCTTGACCTCCCCTGTGGCTACAAGAGCCTCTTAACATGTTAGGTTTATTATGACATGAGTGGAAGTCACTTACTTTGCTGATAAAGGTGTAGTCTCGTCTTCTTTTTACTTCCTTCTTCTCCCTACCTGGTTTGCAGATATGGTGACTGGAGGCGTAGCAATTATTTTTTGACCATGAAGAAATGGACAAGGCGTTCGAATGTCTCAGCACAGGTACCTTTGCACCATTGACCCAATACCTATTTTATCAGGATGATTTTTACATGAGAAAAAAATAAACCTCTATTTTGTTTAAGATACTATGTAATCAGGTTTTCTGTTACTAATAATCAATGCAATCCAACTTACACGAGGATTCAACCTAGTCAATATTAAATGTGTCTTTTAAAAAGGTTCTGTTAGGAATATTACTACCCAAATTAGGCTCCTCTGCAAAAATCTATTACTGGTGTCAGTAAGTTATGTCATGTGATCCATGCCCCTGCCTCCATGACCTGCTACTTTAGGTGGTTGCCAAAGTCTTGTGGGTTCCCTTACTTTGCCCTTTATTTTCTTTCTTTCAATTTTCACCTCCCTTGAATTTTTTTTCACATCAACCCAGACAAAATTGCATCTCACTCTATTCTTGCATGGAAGAAGGAAAGATCAATAGTTGTCTGTTTTCATAAAAATAAATTTAAATATTTCTATAATATTTAATCTAGTTTTCTAAAAGCAGAATTCTGTATCTTCCATTTAAGGGACACTTAGAGGTTGTCTTTTGGGCACCAGACATTATGCTCTAAAGTAGTGCTCTTGTTGGTTATTGGATTGCAATGAGATGATTCAGACATTGAGATGAAGTGCTTAGAAACTTTCATAACAATTCAACCTGACTACGACACTGATTTTTATCGTTTTTTACAAAAGTATTCATCCATTATGGATTGTAAATTTGAAAACAAAGACATTTCTTCCTTTTTGTTTCTTAAAAAAATGTTTATTTTATTATAAAGATATGGGGTACAAATCAAGATTAGGTAAGTAGGTAATGCATGTGCAGGTACAATTTTGTCCTCCAACTGGTCCTCAATTCCCCTGCTTTAGAATCAGGTACCCTTTGTGTTGTTCTGTGCCCCTTCCTTCACATGGCAGTGTCCGGTGACTGCTGATTCCCCCCTTGCTTTTGTGATTAATATTCAGGTCCTACTTATGAGTGAGAACATGGGGTATTTGGTTCTTTGTGATTCATTGCTAAGAATGTTTCACCAAGTCTATCCAACTTGCTGAGAAGTCCATAGTTTTGTCCTTCTTTATGGCTGTGTAATATTCCATCATGTATATTTACCACATTTTCTTTAGCCAGTCTAGGTTTGATGAGCATAAGGGTTGGTTCCATGTTTTTGCTACTGCGTATAGTGTGGCAATAAACATGGGTGTGCAGGTGTCTTTTTTGTGTGGAATGGTTTGTATTCCTCCAGGTATATTCCCAGGAAGGGAACTGTTGGGTCATATGGAAGGTCTATTTCTAGTTCCTTTAGATATCGCCCTACTATTGACTATAGAGATTGGACTAGTTTGCAGTCTCACCAACAGTGTACAAACATCCCCCTTTCTCCTCACTCAGGCCAACATCTGCTGTTTTTCTGATTTTTTAAAAAATAAAGGCCATCTTTGTTGGGGTAAGGTGGCATCTTAGTGTGGTTTTGATCTGCATTTCTCTCGTGATTAGTGAGAAATTACGAGCAGCCAACAGATGCATGAAGAAAATGCTCATTTCATTTTTTTTAAAACCACTGTTCTGATGGGTAATTATCAGGTAGTATAAAATGTCACTATAGAGTTTACAGTTATTTTCAAAATTAACCTTGTTTAATGTTAGTATTCCAGTGGTGCAGCAACAAACCTACGGAATATTTGGAAAAAAGAGAATTTGTGTTTTTTAGTTCATGTACACACACACACACACACACACACACACACACACACACACACACACACACCTACTTTATATGGTTAGGGACCAAAGTGAATACTCACTGGCACGATAGCTCCTTTTTTTCCCCCTTGACTAAATGTGATTGCCCCTTTGTTTATATAAATTAATACTTCAATACACAGAATGTTAATGAATTATTCTCAGAAGTAGGACATAATAGTATCTATAACACATCAAGAGAAATTGAGAAATAGGACTATCTAAGATAATGAGAGGCAAGTGGGAATTTGGGGAAGAAGAGAATTTGACATATAGAAGTAATTATGATGAATTTTAAATTATTTGCTAAGTTTAGAAACATGAGATGTTTTTGTTAGCCAACTCTAGAATTTTTTTAAAAAGAGAATATCAAAATGTAGAGCAACAGCAGGTATTTTGTATTAAAAAATAACAACAACAACAAACAAAAAAACTTCAATCCTGTAAAGCCCTTGTGAAAATCTAGGACTGATCCTGGATGGATGCACAGGAGTTTGTTTTGCTGTTAGTTGATACAATCATTGTTCCAGGAAAAACTGTGAACCATGTCAGCCAAATGATACAGGATGTTTTGCCTTGCAACTCTTTGCCCAATACTTTCTTGTTTTCTTTAAAAAGAAAAGTATTTGTGTGCTGTTCACAAAGGCTTTAGGATGCAGCTTACCAATTTAGCTACTAACACAAAAAACCTTGACAATCATAATCTATTTTTTTATCCCTTTTCACCCAGACAAGTAAGCAGCCATCAATTATAGGCCTTCACATGAAATACAAATTTAGCACCACAGAAATGAAAACTAAAGCAATTTGTACCTTTACTATTCCAAGGGGAATCATTCTTGGTCTATTTACTATGAAATATTCCCTCTATCTTATACTCTTCTAAGTTATATCAATGTCATCAACCATAACTTGAATCACAATGAATAGATGATACCCTTGCATGACTGGAATCATGTCATCATTATTAGATGACCTAGTTAGCATATGTGGTTAAAAATGCCATTGCCTTTTTATTTATTGACTTATTTCAGAATGGCATAGGTTATATCAGGACTGGGCTCTGGATGTATTCTTATGAAATGGCATAGTGTTTGGTTTATTTGTTTAACTCATATCCACTAACCACACACACTGAGCCATCCACACTATTTTGAAATATATCTTTACACACCATATTTTTTTCCCTCTATGACTTTTATTGTCAATGTCCTTGGGAAAAAAATGTAAAACAAGAGCAAAGAAATGTGATAGCCTTGTTTCAAAAGCATTGGTAGACTTTAGGAGGAACCTGAAATCAGGAAACACGTCAGTGAGAGAAAAAGCTTTCTTCTCTGACCCCATGGGAGTCAAATGTGTGCACAGTGTGCTTGTTTTCACTGCGTCTGTGTACCTTTCCAAGGAAAAGAATGGGTGAGTCAGCCCTCCCTGAGGTTTCCTGATAACATCACATTCAAGGTCAGAAATCTTGGCACTGTTTTTTGTCTTTGCTTACAAATAAGAATATATAAAGGAAGAAAGAATCACTTGCCTTAGAAAAGATGCGGGAATTTAACTTTATTTTGCTTTTCCTTGTATCTTCATTTGACCTTCTATCATTACTCCTGCTGGTGCAGTTTTCCTAACCCTAATCTTCCCAGATCATTGCTCTCTTCTCTTCAGGGGGGACCAAAATGATCTACATAAGTCGTTTTTTTTGTCTTACAGTTTTTTTCCCTCTGGCTTTTTAGTGTTTAGTTGTTTTTTTGTTTTTTTTTTTCTTCTTATCCCCCAAATCCTATTCAAGTCTCTTCTGCTCCTTAAGCATTCTTTGGAACTCACTCAGTGTTTATGGGTCTGTTAGCTTACTTACGAAATTAGCCTAGATTATTTCCCAAAATTTAAAAGCAATTAGTGTAACTTGTTCCAAAAGAAAAAGTATAATTGAAAGATTTTCTGTGTTATTTCCTTGGAATTAAACTGAAGGTACAATTATGCGTGTTGGGTAATAAGGATCTTGGGAATATAAAATGTAATAAAGTTTTAAAAAAAAGTACTTTAGAAATTATTGTAACAAGAGCTTAAGGTATTAGAAGATTAAATAATATTAGTAAAGAAAAAAAAATAAAAGCAATTAGTGTAGATTACAATCAAGCAGCATGCCTAATCTTTGTCCTCTTGTAGATGGTCATTAAGGAATTTGGGCTTGTAAGGAAACTGAGGTTTTCTATACAGAATATGATAAGATTATAGATTCTACAATATGTTTCTTTTCTCATCTACTTGACAATCCTACTAGATTAGTTGCATAACACCTAACTAGTGTTATAGTTGGAGTCTTACAAGAAAACATAACTATAAATTAGCTATAAACTGGTCATATTGGCTGAGCCATCATCATATGGTCTGGGCTTTCTTCAGACTCAAACTGTGGGTAGTAATAGACAGTGGGAATACATGAATGAGTAGCATTTCTAAAGGTAAGGAGACAATTCACCGTTAGTTACATTACTTACTTACTGTATATTAAATTAAATGTCTACTTTTTATTTCTATTATATAATTAGAAGAAAGCCCTACCTCTGAACCATTACTCTCACTGTAATGCTCATTAGCTCATGATTAAGCCTTAATATAAAATGCCATGGGTTTCTTTTTCAGACTGAAAAACTTAGCTTGCTGAAACATGACTTTAACTTGATCAACAATAATCTGGATATACTATTTAATTCCTTCTTCTTTCTCATTTTCTTTCTCATTTTAAGAAAAGTAGTTCCTCTTTTCTTAAAAAAATAGCAGTATTTAGGAGTGTGGATGTGGTACTTAATTCAAAATTAAAGTCAGATCTATTACTAAGAAAATCAATAAACTTTGTTCCCAGCTGTTTGCCCTCTGACTAGTGTATTTTATCACAAATTTTCTTATATATGTTAGTCGTTGAACTGGCTTTGTGGTCCCTGTTCTTGAACATGTGGCATAGTGAGTTGTAAAGCTCTACAGAGCAATTCTCACTATCTTGTACAGAAGGACTTGCATTTCTGAAGAGAACATACACCAGAAATAAAGGCCTGGATTACAGTTTTAATATCAAAGCAATATGTTTCAGTCGACTAAGCAGACCACTAACAATTTAGATAAAAGGATGTAATAGAACAATTAATGAGCTATAAAAATCCCTCATTGAACATTAACCCTTTGGAGCACATATATGTGATCCATAAACATTTGTTTAGTTAGCATAAGAAAACTTCCAGGGCTGCATTCTGTTGTTATTTACATTTTCAATGAGCTGCTTATACTTACATAGGTGGAGAATGAGGAAGTCTGATTCTGCCTGGTTCAGTGGTTCACCCCTGTAATCCCAGCACTTTGGGAGGTGGAGATGAGAGGATCACATGAGCCCAGGAGTATGAGACCAGCTGGGCACCATGGCAAGCAAGACCTCATTTCTACAATAAATAGAAGAAAAATAACTGGGCACAGTAGTGCATGCCCGTGGTTTCAGCTACTTGGAAGGCTGGGGTGGTAGGATCCCCTGAGAGGCTGCGGTGGCTGTGAACATGCCCCTGGACTCCAGCCTGGGTGACAGAGTGAGACTCCTAACCCCCCCCAAAAAGTTTTGTTGTTGTTGTTGTTTTGTTTTAAAGATGTTTGATTCTAAACGTCATTACTCTGATTCTGGATGGTTCTTTGTGGGGAAAGTGGAATTGAGATAGAGTCTGGAATACAGAATGAGTCACTTTATCAACCAATAAATGTTTAGTAAATGGCTTATTTGGGTAAAGGCCTGTGTAAAGCATGGTGGCATATGGGAAAGAATCTAAGTCATGGCCCCATGACTCATAAATTACCATAGTAGAAGATAAAACTAGCAGTCGTAAAGCAGTTGAACAGTTAATGGTATAACTCCAATTGAAAGCATGAACTCAGAGTATAGAGAAAAGGATCATAGTCTGAACTAGTTGGGAAAGGCTTTGTCTGACAGATGGCCCTTGATCTGGACTTCAAGGAAAGATTAAATTTGGATTCAGGGAAACAAAACTATAAGCAAAGGCATAGTAAGGGAAATGAATATGGTGTGTTCAGGGATGTGGGAAGACCCAACTAACTTGGTTGGAGCTGAAGAATCAAAGCAAATGAACACAGAATAAACGGACTTGCACCTTGACATTTGGGACTAGCTAAAAGAGTTATGGGTTGAATGCCAAACTCTGAATCTTTTTGCTGTTGATCAGGAGGGGTTAATAAGCCAATGTGGCAAAATAGTTTAGAAGACATGAGACAGAATAGTAGCACCCAGCTTCTATATCTTGAATGTGGAGAGAATGCCAAGTTTGCAGAGAAAAAGATACATCATTTCGGCACACAAAGCTGGACAATTAGTGAAATATGGAGGTTAATCTTGCACATCTCTCTTTTATCACTCTCTAGGCTTCTCCCACAGGTTGGGGGTTTTGCTCTGGCCCTGGCTGTATAAGTGTCTCTTTGTTTTATTTTGCTTCAATCTAGCTTCCACTTTACTTAGTCTCACACCCTGAAGGTTAGAGTCTCCGTGGCTCTGCCAACGATTTAGGACACATGAAATAAGGGTAACATCTGGCACACAGTGACCTTAGAGACAACATCACTTTTCTTTTTTTGGTGAAGATTTTTATATCCTTTGGTTAAATAAGACTTTTTTCAGAGAATTTAAGAATAATAGAAAAGTGTTGGTTCATGACAAAATTAAGAGGGAGACATAGAGATTTTCCAGATATTCCTTTTCTTCACATATTCACAGCCTTGCCAATTATCAATATCTCCCACCAGAGTGGTACATTTATTACAATTTATGAACCTACATTGACATATTTCAACCACTTGAAGTTCACAATTTATACTGGATTCACTGTTGATGTTTATTCCATGGATTTGGACAAATTTATAATGATATGTATCCATCATTACAGAATCATACAAGATTTTTTCCTGCCTTAAAGATCCTCTATGGTTTGGCTATTCATAGTCCTTGGTGATCACTGATCTTTTTACTGTCTTCATAGCTTTGCCTTTTATAGAATGTCATACAGTTGGCGTCATATAGTAGATAGTTTTATTTAGATTGGATTCTTTCACTAAGCATTCAAGTTTCCTCCATGTCTTTCCTTTGTTTGGTAGCTTATTTTGTTTTAGAACTGAATAATATTCAATTGTTTGGATGTACCACAGTTTATTTACCCATTCACTTACTGAAGGATGTTTTGGTTGTTTCTAAGGTTAGCAATTATGAATAAAGTTGCTATAAACATATGTGTGCAGGTTTTTGTGTGGACGTAAGTTTTCAACTCCTTTGGATAAACAAATATTAAAGAGTGAAATTACTGGGTTATATGGTAAGAATATATTTAATTCTGTAAAAAAAAAAAACAACACGAATAAACTGTCTTTCCAGTAGTTATACCATTTTTAATTCCTACCAGCAACAAGTGAGAGTTCCTGTTGCTCCACATCTTCATCAATATTTGGTATTGTCAGCTGTTTCTCATCATTGTTTTAATTTGCATTTCTCTGATGCGTAGGACATAGAGCATCTTTTTATATGCTTATTTGTCATCTGTAACATCATCTTTGACGAGGTGTCTGTTTAGGTCTTTGGCTTGTTTTTAAAATTGAGTTTTCTTATTGTTGAATTTTAAAAGTTTTTGTATATTTGAGATAACAGTCCTTTATCATGTATGACTTCTGCAAATGTTTTCTTCTAGTCTGTGGCTTGCTTTCTCATTCCCTGGACAGTGTTTTTCACAGAGCAGTTTTCTTTTTAAAGGCAGGATTTATTGAGAGGATAGAAAAGCTCCCACAGTGGGAGGGGACTTGAAGGGGTTGCCATGAAGTTTTTAATTTTAGTGAAGTCTAGCTTATCCATTCTTTTTTTTCATGGATTGTGCCTTTGGTGTTACACTAAAATGTTATCATTATACCCTAGGTCTTCCAGAATTTCTTCTATGTTATCTTTTAGGAGTTTTAGGTCTATGGCCCATTTTGAATTAATTTTTGTGAAGGGTATAAAGTTTGGGTCTAGTTTCTTTTTAAAATTCTTTTGCATGTTATTGTTTGGATATACTAGTACCACTGTCAAATATCAGTTGATTATATTTATGTAGACCTATTTCTGGGCTCTCTATTCTATTTCATTGATCAATTTGTCTTTCTTCCCCAATATCACACTACCTCAATTATCGCAGCAGTATAGGAAGTCTTTAAGTTGGGTAGTGTCAGTCCTCCAGCTTTGCTTTACTCCTTTAATATTGAGTTTGCTATTCTGAGTCTTTCCCATCTCCATGTAAACTTTAGAATCAGATTGCTGATATCCAGAAAGTACCTTGACATGATTTTGATTGGAATTGCATTGAATATATAGATCAAATTGGGGAGAATTGGCATCTTGACAATATTGAGTCTTCTTATCTATAAACATGGAACATGACTCAATTTATTTAGTTTTTTTATATTGTTCATCAGAATTTTGTTTTCCTCACATAGCTCTTTTACATATTTTGTTAGGTTTATACCTGTTTGTTTCATTTTGGGGAGTGCTAACATAAGTGGTATCATGTTTTAAATTTCTAATTCTATTTGTTCATTGCTGGCATATAGAAAGGCAATTGACTTTTATATATTAACTTCAGATACTGAAAACTTTCTATAATCTCCTAGTAGTTCCAGGAGTTTTTTGGCTGATTCTTTCAGATTTTCTACATAAATTATCTTGTCATTTGTGAACAGTTTTATTTCTTCCTTCCTAATCTGTATATATTTTATTTCCTTTTCTTATTGTATTGCATTAGCTACTACTTCCAGTACAATGTTGAAAAGAACTAGTGAGGGGTGATATCCTTGCCTTAGTACTGATCTTAGTGAGAAAGCTTTGGGTTTTTCACCATTAAATATGATGTTAGTTGTAAGTGTTTTGTAGATATCCTTTATCATTAAAAAAGTCTCTCTGTTTTAGTTTACTGATAATTTTTTTTGTGAATGGCTGTTGGATTTTGTCAAATGCTTCTTCTCTATTGATATTATCACATGATTTTTCTTTTTTAGGCTATTAATATAATACATTATATTACTTGATTCTCAAATGTTAAACCTGGCTTGCATACTTGAGATAAATCCTATTTGGTCATGGCATATAATTATTTTATATATTGTTAAATTATATTTGCTAATAATATATGACTTTTAGTATTCCTAAAATCAAATCAAACCGTCCCCTTAGATTTTTGTATAAAATTTGTTCTTCTTAAATTTTTTTACTTAGTTTTAAAAAGTTTGCTAGTATTTATTAAATAATATAATTTTCTTTTTGTTTGGCTGACTAATTAAATTATTTACATAATATTATTAAGGCAAAACTTTCTTATTTAGGCCATTTAAGCTCACAGAGATTTAAAAAATGTAGTTCTATGCACATATATTTTATTCCCAGACTTAGATATAACTATACAAGGGTTTTTTTTTAAAGAAATTCTGTTTCTTTTTAAGTCACTAAATATTAAGATGGGCATTTCCTATAATTAACTAGGATTTTTTTCTATTTTTTACAGTTGAAAAGTCTATGTGCAATTATATTTGATGCTTTTAAGTGAAGCCATTAATGTATTAGTATTGCATTTTACAAGGGTTTGTAATTAGTGCATACTAAATACAATATTATTTTTTAAAATATTGTATATTAATAAAGCTTATCATTTGGGAGATGCTGCAGATATAATTTTATCTTACTTAAGTGGCCTTCTCAAAAGTGTGATATGTACATGGTTCTATACAGAATTCTGATCAGTTTCTTTTCACTTAGATAAAACCTAGCCATTTCTGGAAGATACTTATTGCAGAAATTTTGTTAGTTTATTCTTTTAAAGATTATGTTCATGTCATGTTACAAGTCATTGTTGACACCACAGCAGGTGAACATATAAACTGCAAACTTTATCCATCATTTTAAGGCTCCTCACTAGATTTTCTAGCACAGCTTATTAAAAATCCATCCTCTTAAAATTAAACATCATATATAAATATTCCATGGGGAAAAATCAATAAAACTTTAAATTTTGAAACTTTGCCTCTTCCGCCTTCAGTTGACCCTGTATGGCAAGATGTCTCCCAATCCTGTCTCCTGTCATCATCTAAACCTGAAGCCATCTGAGTTTTTTTATCCAGTTAGATAGATTTCTGTAGCACATGAGATAAAGGACCGTTCTACACCCTCTTATGCTCTTCTCAGTGTAGACGGTACCACTCTAGTCCTTTGGGAGCAATTCTAAGTATCACAGTTTAAATATGAATTTTAGCAAGTGACAGGCAAAAAAATGAATGCAAAAGTTAGTGTCATATTTCACACTACTTGTTTTTAAGTCAAAACTAACATTCTTCTTTGTTAGGCACATGGTAAGCATAATTCTTACCAAACACAATAAAGACCAATTTCCTGTTGTAGAAGATTGTTATAATAATGTTCTCTAATGAGTTATGCCACCCTGTGCCCATGTCCCTTTGTAATAAGATGCTGCTACTCCCACTGTCAAGAGGTAGAGTTTATCTCTTCACCCTGTTGCTTCTGGGCTGCTTTGCCCAATAGAATGTAGCAGAAGTGACAGTTGTATGAGTTCCAGAGCCACATGATGTTTTAAAATTTGTCTTCATCTCCTTGGAACCCAAAGACCATTGTGCCGTGTAGAACTCTGAAATGAGAGATTGTGTGATGAAAAAATTCCAGTCTTCCCAGTCAATAGTCAACACTAAGTGCCAGACATGGGAGTGAGGCCACTTTGGAATTTCCAGTCCAGACTAGCTGCCACCTGGCTGTAACTTCACCAATGAACCCTGCCAAGATCAGAGGAAGAGTCATCTCATAAACTCCCAAAATGATGGGAAATGACAAAACATTTGGGAATTAAATGACTAAGTGTTGGAGTTACAAAGACACCTGAAACAAATAAAATACTTCACTTTGTCATATCAGAAACATTCTAAATCTGTAATTTATCCTAAAAAAAAAAAACCTCTCAAGTTTTATTTTTTTTTCAAACACTTTGTATTGATCTTTGCTAAAACCATCTAGCTGACTGGAGATCTTCAACATTTCATAAAGGATCCTGGAAGTTTAATCTGCCACAGAGACAATCCCAGTGCTCTGCATTTCATTGTCAGGTCTTGGCTACACTGTGGAATGTGCTTTGATTGAGCTGCTTTTCATATCCAAGGTAACCCAAATTACTTCACAAAGGAATGTACTGGAGGGTAGTATCTCTGCAGGCCATAAAAGAACAATTATGTAATAGCTCATACACCACTTAGGATTTTAGAACTTGTCTTACTGAGAGGAAGTGTAAAGAAAAGAGAAAGTAATGAATGAGTATTAGACCACAAATACAGAGAGGAAGTAATATATTAATTACAACAGCACCCACATTTTCCATGTAATTCTTATACTTTTGCAATTTATTTTTTCATTGACATCAATGAAATGCTGGGTGAGTCCCGTTCCAAAGTATCTGTATTTTGGATAATTATATATATTTCTTATTTTCAAGTAGTAGACAAATACAATTATATGTAATTTATTTTGAATTAGTTCATGCAATGTATTCTTTAATTTCTTTATTTTATAGTAAAATTTGCCTGCACTTGAAGTACCTTCTGTCTGACTCCACATTTATTGGTACCATAGAAATAATAATCTGAGTCATGCATACATATAATTCATATTGCAATAAAATCACAAAAACGTGATCAGTGGATTATGCTGTCCCCCATTACCACATTTTAAAATAAATTTCATGGCCGGACACAGTGGGTCAAACCTGCAATCTCAGCACTTTGGGAGGCCGAGGTAAGAGGATTGCCTGAGCCCATGGGTTTGAGAACAGCCTGAGTGACTTGGTGAGATCTCATCTATACAATAAATCAAAAAATTGGCTGGGTGTGGTAGTGTGTACCTGTAGTTCCAGCTACTTGGAAGGCTGAGGGGGAAGGATTGCCTGAGCCTAGCAGGTCGATGCTGGGGTGGCTATGAGCGTGCTACTGCACTCCAACCTGGGTGGTGGAATGAGACTCTGATTCAAAAAAATAAAATAAAATAAAATAAAATAAAATAAAATAAAATAAGGCAAAATTAGCTTCATACAAAATGTAGAAAAACAGTAGCTTGTATAAAGTCTTTTTTTTTTTTAAGCAAAGATTTTCTTTCTTTTTTTTTTTTTTTTTG